>NC_061114.1:142841274-142905847 GCF_002878395.1 Capsicum annuum
ACTATGCAAACGGTAAACAAAACTCCCACGTTGGTAAATGTGATTTTCAGTGTTCGTCCACCCTAGGATGTACGCCTTCATGATAAGCTTCAAAACCCATACTAAGCCCAACAAACATCATTTTCACATTTCCATTCCATTCAATCGATGAGTCATTATTACCTTAAGGCATTATAAATTATTCTTGCAAGATTGTATCATCATGCCATTCCAATTCTACATCACTTGGGGGAATCCATGACCCCACGGTCTAATTAAAATTAAGTCATGGCCATAAAGGCCTTTCAAAGCCATTTGTACTCCATTATCCTTTTATGCTATGCAATTGTTCAAATATAGTTTCAATATGGATATATCCATGTTTTAAAGCCAATTTTATAAGGTCGGGTTTAAGTCATTACGAATCCAATTGCCAAAATCCATAAGGGTGGGGGAGTCCACGACCCTCCTAAGTTTATCAAATTAATTTGGGGAAATCCATGACCCTTATTCTAATCCCCACACCCATGCACCCAATCAGTTTAAGAACTATCAATTTAAAGCATGAATGATCAATAAAAACTATGGAAAAATTAATTCAACCATTAACATCCAAAAGTTCTCAACCCAAATTCAAACACAATAATTAATCACATGATAACAAATTTAAACACATGTTGTTAGCAAAACAAGTTTAAGGAAAGAGATACATGCTTTAATTTAAAAGATACCCTTTGAAAATAAAATGGAAAGAAGCCCCAAGCTAGAACCCTAACCTCACTGCCTTTTAGCCTTAGCTTGGGAATGAAGAATGGCCCTTTTGAGAGAATATGTGAGTTTTAAGGCTTGTAAATGGATTCTATAAGGATTGGATGGCTTAAAAGATATAAAAGGACCAAAATAACCTTAATATACTTTTAAAAAAAGTCCCATCAATTAAAGGAAGGAGGTTCGTAGTGCAAAGCCCAAGGAGAACCCCTAGGTCCACGACGCAATGGTCAACGTAAAGTAGAGGCTTTACAATATGAAGAAAAACACAAAGCTCAGGCTGTGATCCTTTCTAGGTTCCCTCGTGGTGTGAAGCCAAACAAAACCTCCCCCTTCATTATACACAACCTTATTTTTATTCCAAATCTTCCCTCAATGCACCTAAACTCTTTTTGAAGTGTTTCACGCTTAAGATAGGGGTTATGTAGGATCATTTAAGCTCATATTTTAATCCTGTAACACCCGAGGTATTACATTATCCACCCCTTAGTATTATTCATTCTCAAATAAGCAATTAGGATACTCATAACATAATATAATAAAGAACACAAAAGGACATAGAAACGACTCTAGGTCTGGCATGAGGAGAAGTAGGTTTCGTACCTCAAGTACTTTCATCCAATGTCGAAAGTAAGAATGAATATTTGGATTTCATGTCCTCTTCAGCTTCCTACGTAGATTCTTCCACTTTTTGATTTCGCCAAAGTACCTTTACCGAAGCCACGTCCTTAGTCCTCAACCTATGGACTTGCCTATCTAATATCTTAACTGAAACCTCCTCATAAGATAAGGAATCTAAAATGACAACATACTCAATAGGCACAATCAATGAAGGGTCACATATATACTTCTTTAATATTGACACATGGAATACTGAAAGGATAGAACCCAAACTCCCAGACAACTCTAGCTCTTAAGCTATATTGCCTACTCTCCTAAAAAAATATTTAGGCCAACATAACGGGGAGTGATGTAATGCCTCGAATCTTGTACCCAGAATGCTACACAGAGCTCATGACCTTGAAGGACCACAAGCTAACCCATGTCTGAGATTTGTACCGAAACACTATATAATATACTACATAAATACGGAAATAAGGGCTATAAGGCCATAAGGTTCAAAACTGATAAAGTAATCTCGGAATGATATGGTATCACAATAACAAAACATAACTTGAAATAAACTGTCTGAACATGATAGTCTGAAAAGCCTCTAACTGACTGAACTGTCTGAATAAAGAGTTGATGGGATATGTCCCCAACTAACTCCAATTACGAAAATAAATTAATTAATGAGATAATAAAGTAATGGTAATTTCCTCAAAGGATAAGGGCTCACTACTAACTATGACTGCTAAGACTGGAATTCTACTGATGCTCGTGCTTCTAAACCTATGGTATAAAACACCATAGCACGAATGCATCAGTATGTTTGAATGTACTAGTATACATGCGAGGTAGGCTAAATACAAAAGGGTTCACATGCATGAACTATACTAAATGACTGAATAATATAAACGTGAGAATACATGCATGAATAAAAGACTAATAGAATTCGTGATAACATGATTACTGAGTCTGAGTACTGATAACATAAGATACTGATAACTGTATAACTAAAATAACTAATACTGAGTGACTGTACTAACAGTCTATATTCTGATAAAAATAGATGAGTTCCATTCTATGCTGAGTTGACTGTATTTGATAGTTCTAAATTCTGTAGAACTATCTGAGTTCTATTACTAAGACCGAATGACTGTATCTGACAGTCCTAATATATAACTGAAACTGTGAGAAGTAGTCATCTAATCAACATACCCCAAATAACACAATATATTTGAGTTGGGGTCTAATCTGTAACCCCAATTGGAATGGTTTCAATACCACGCCACTGGTATGGACAATTTATGAATAACCCTCATATGACAGGTAACTCTAGTGAGAACGGTAGGAACCTTGATATAAAAGGTTAGGCCACCTCTTTTACCCTTATATAACAGGCTATGATATCTTATCCTACGCTGGATACATAGTTCAAGAATGCAAGGATCGCTTTTAAGAATCACACCCTTATATAACAGGTGGGTTCCCATCCTTGGGTTCACTCGGTGCTAATTTTTACTCCTATCTGAATAGTCACTGAACATGATTAACTGAACTGAACTAGACTGAGTTAACTGAGTTTCGTTGACTGATGGAATATTACTGAGATTACTAAATTTTTGAGATTACTGAGGTTATTGAGTTTTCCGGAGTCACATAACTGGCTGAATTTCTATGAACATGGCTTGACTGAGAGTATCTTCAAAACATGACACTGGCTCTAAGCACACAACTAAATTGTTGGGTACAAGTACCCCTATGACTCGATAGAATGAAACTTACAAAGCATGACTTTCTTGAATACATGACCAACATCACAATCCATAATACAATAAGTTGGAGATTTCATGAATAGAAGTTCTAAGGCACCAAAAGGGCTATACATTTATCCATATCTAACTGACTAAGACATTTCATCAAACATTTGACATGCATAAACTTGTACATGATTGGGGATTTCATATTATCATACTAGTATGACACTTTTCCTTCACATGGGCATTTAATAGAACACATGGGGAGCATGCTTTGGTTATACAATCATCAACAAATCTAATAATCATGGATACATTAATCAACGTGTAAATTTAAGGATTTATCATGATTATTATGCAAATCACCATTTCCTAGGGTCAATCATTGGAATATATAGTTTCAAACATGAATCAAAACCCCACAATATCAGGAACATGAATTTGAATTCAATTTAACTATGAACATTCATAAATATACATATCTTGGATTTTGAAAGAGATTCTTGAGCTTCATTAATGAAAGGGACCCATGAATCAACAAATGACATACCTGGGTTGTGAGTTTCTTAAAGTTCTAGGACTTGAAGAACTTGAATTTCTTAGTTTTTTTAAGGAGGATATAGATCATGTTCTTGGGGATTGATCTTAGAGAAAAAACCCTAATTTGATATGGTAGATAGATAATGAAATTATGAGCATTGGTTTGACATAATTAGAGGTTAAAACGGGTGAAAAGACTTAAATAATCTTTTAAAAATAACTTTGAAATAACTAAACGAACTATACAATAGTGGGGATGACGGTTCATCGTCGTGTCGATAGTCCGTCGATCCTGACCATAACACCTGGGTAGAATAGGGGTACAGTATCTCTGCTGTCACGGCTTGGGCAACGATTTGTCGCTAGTTCGATGGTCCATCGGCTTGAGCCATCGCCCTTAGGCAGAAGATGGTCTCACTGCTTTCGCTGTGATGGTTTTGGTAATAGTTTGTCGCTAGCTCGACGGTCTGTTGGTCCTCATCGTCGCACCTGGAATGTTTTGACTTTTTTCTAAAAAACGACCATAACTTTCGACCCCGATACTAGATTTGGACAAAATTGGTATCATTGGAAAGCTAATTCAATTTTCCATAAGACAAAAAGTGAAAATCTTAAAAATTATATGTATATAAAAGTGGATTCATCTTTCAAAATAAGTTTCTAACATACACGAGATGATTTCAAGCTAGGTAGGAGTACAGGGTATTACAATATCTCCTCCTTGAGAATATCCATCCTCGAATGAGACTGCATGAGAGGGGAAAAGATAAATTGACATACATATTGAACATGAACAATTGGAACATGATCTCATGACTGATGTGACTGAAAACTGAATATATACTACTAAACATGAATTTCTAATGCATGTGTAATTGATTCATGAATGTATGACTGAGTGTTCTGTGGAGCTAAGTTTCTCACAATAAGAATGCATATCTGATACATGATTATGTAACTAAACTGATACTTGAATGTATGACTTACTATGCAATGGTAATTAATACCAAGTTTATAATGAAATTCTGAACATGAACTGTATACCAAGTTTGTAATTGAAATCTGAACATGAAATAGAATAAGCTTATGGAGAACTGTTACCTTAAGCGAGATTTTAGTTTGTGGAGAAGAGGTGAGGATACTTGGTCCGCATGTCTGCTTCTGCTTCCCAAGTATCTCCCTCAACGGAATGATTCCACCAAAGAACTTTGACTCGAGGGACTTCTTTATTTCTTAGTCTACAGGTCTGATAGTCTAGGATTTCGACTGGAATCTCTTAATAAGAAAGGCTGTTTTGAACATCTATTCTTTGAATAGGGACTACAACTATTGGGTCATCTATTAACTTCTTGAGCAAAGAGACATAGAAGACTGGATGAACTGAGGCTAGATTTGAAGGCAACTCGAGCTTATAAGCTACTTTGCCTAATTGACTGAGAGTTTTGAAGGGACCGATATATCGGGGACTGAGCTTTCCCTTCTTGCCAAATCTTTTCACTCTCTTCATGGGAGAGATCTTTATATAGACATAATTACAAATGTCAAACTTGAGATCCTTTCTGTGTACATCTGTATAAGACTTCTATCGGCTTTGAGCAGCCCGGACTCTTTCTCTGATCAATTGGACTTTTTCTAAGGCATCGAATACTAATTCAAGCCCTATAACTGAGGCCTCACGAACATCAAACCAACCGACTGGATGTCCGCATCTCCTACAATAAAGAGCTTCAAATGAAGCCATCTTAATACTGGAATGATAGTTGTTATTATATGCAAACTTAATCAAAGGCAAGTGATCATCCCAACTACCCTTGAAATAAATTGCACATGATCACAACATATCTTCTAAAGTCTGAATGGCCCTTTCTTATTAACCATTAGTCTGAGGATGAAAGGTATTACTTAGATAAAATCAGGTACCAAGACCCTTTTGGAATGCTTTACAAAAATGAGAGGTGAACTGGGTACCTCTATCTAAGATAATAGATAATGGAACACCGTGAAATCTGACCAACTCTATGATGTAGAGTGTAACGTAATCCTCATCTCAATAAGAGGTATGGACTGGATGTAAAGGAGTTGACTTGGTCATTCTATCTACAATATCCCAAACTGAATCATGCTGGCGACGAGTACGAGGCTAACCGATTACGAAGTCTATGTTCACTTCTTTCCACTTTTAAGTTGGAATACTAAACTCCTGCATGGACCCACTAGGCTTATGATACTCTATCTTAACCTGCTGACATATAGAGTACTTAGCCACAAACTCTGTAACAACTCTCTTCATCCTACTCCACCAATAGATTTCCCATAAGTCTCAGTAAATCTTTATGGCCCATGGATAAATAGACTAGCGCGCACCATGCGTTTCTGAAAGAATTTATTGCCTTAAGTCATCTATACCTGGAACACATAGATGACCCTGACAACGCAATAGACCATCTCCCCCTTGGGTGAAAACCTATAATTTCTAATCCTTGATTGACTCTTTTAGCTTGAAAATACTGGGATCTCTATCTTGCTTTTCTTTCACCTTGGAAACTAGAGATGATTCTGAGCTACTCAGAACCCATATGTTACCCTCCTCTGAATTGACTAAGCGAATGCCTAGTCTGGAAAGCTATTGGATTTCCTAAGCTAACTTCTTCTTACTATACTCAACATGAGCAACACTACCCATAGACAGTCTACTGAGAGCATCGTCCAGGATGTTGGCCTTTCCCGGATAATAAAAGACACTTATGTCATAATCTTTCAAGAGCTCTAACAACCTTCTCTGATAAATATTGAGATCTTTCTGAGAGAAGACATAATGAAGGCTCTTATGATCTATGAAAACATATACATGAACCCCGTATAGATAATTCCTATAAATTTTCAAGGAAAATACTACGGCTGCTAACTCAAGATCATGAGTAGGGTAATTCTTCTCATGGGGTTTAAGCTGTCTGGAGGTATAGGCTATGACCTTACCATGCTGCATAAGGAAACAACCCAAACCTACTCTGGATGTATTATAATACACTATGAACCCATTTGTATCATCTGGAAGAGCTAAGACTAGAGCTGAGGTGAGTCAAGTCTTCAACTCCTGAGAACTCTTCTCGCAAGGATATGACCACTGAAACTTGACTTTATTCTGAGTCAATCTAGACATAGGGGATGCAATAGAATAAAATCCCTCAACAAACCATCTATAATAGCCAGCCAAACTTAAGAAACTCCTGATATCTGATGGAGAGATAGGTCTAGACTAGTTTCTTACCACTTTGATCTTGTGAGGATCAACCCTAATGCCATCACCGGAAATAATATGACCAAAGAATGCTACTGAACTTAGCCAAAATTTACAGTTACTGAATTTGGAGAACAGTTGATGATTTCTGAGAGTCTTGAATTCTATTATGAGATGGTCTGTATAATCTCGCTCACTGTGGGAATAGACCAGAATATTATCTATGAAGACTATGACGAACATGTCTAAGTACTGCTTGAACACCCGATTCATAAATTCCATGAACGTGGATGGGGCATTGGTAAGACCAAAGGACATAACTAAGAAGTCAAAGTGACCATACTGAGTACGAAAAGCTATTTTTGGAATGTCACATTCTCTGACTCTGAGTTGGTGATAACCAAATCTAAGGTCTATGTTAGAGAAATAGATGGCACCCTGAAGTTGGTAAAATAAGTCGTCGATTCTGAAAAGAGGATACTTGTTCTTGACCGTGACTTTATTGAGATGACAGTAATCAATGCACATTCTAAGAGAACTGTCTTTCTTGCACATGAATAAGACTGGTGCGCCCCATGGGGATATGCTGGGTCTTCTTAATCCCTTATCTAAGAGATCTTTCAACTGTGCTTTTAGTTCTTTGAGTTCTGCTGGTGCCATTATATATGGAAGAATAGATATAGGCTGAGTATCTGGAAGAAGATCAATGCCAAAGTCTATTTCCCTTTTGAGAGAAATTCCTGGAAGATCTTCGGGAAAGACATCTGATTATTCTTTCATGACTGGGACTGATTCGAGACTGGGAGTTTCAGAACTAGTGTCCTTAAATCAAACAACATAAAAGACACATCGTTTAGATATCATTTTCCATGTCCCAAGGTAGGAAATAAGCTGACCTCTAAAAGCTGAAGTACTACCCTTCCACTTTAGGATAGGTTTATTCGAAAACTGAAACTAGACTATTTTGTTTCTGCAGTCGACTGTGGCATAGCGGGAATAAAGCCAATACATGCTGAGAATGACATCAAAATTAGTCATTTCTAATTCGACTAAATCTAGTGAGGTCACTTTGTAAAATACCATAACTGGACAGTTCCTGTATACCCATCGAGCTATGATAGTTTTACCCATAATGGTAGAGACTGAGAAGGGCTCTGGTAGAATTTGGGACTGACTTCAAAATCAACTGTTATATAGGGAGTAACAAAATATAAAAAAGTTCATAGATCTATCAAAGCGTAAACATACATATGAAAGATCTGTAACATACCAATAACCATATCAGGAGAATTTTCCTGATCTTGCTCGGACTGGAGAGCATAAAGTTGATTTGGGCGTTGCCCACTAGTAGCACTGAAGGTGGCACCCTACTGATTTGGGAGACCAGACTGAGCTGGGGAATGGTTCTGCTGACTCTAAGGACCTAGCTGAGGACAGTCTTTGACTCTGCGGCCTGGCTTGCCACAACCAAACAAAATACCACTGCCAGCTCTGTAAATACCGTAATGGTGCTTTCCATAATTTTGGTAAAGAGGATAGGTGTGGGCACTGGTAACACTGCCTTGAGACTTAGAGCCTGGTGCTCTATCTCTGTTATCATCTCTGAATCTAGGAGCTGGAGCACTAGCTGAAGAAGGATCTGGAACTATTGACTTAGGACAAAACTGAGAACGGTTTTCTCATTCTGATTTGGGTTAAGCAAAGTTGAAACTACTTGTTCTTTCTCTCTTATTTTGCTTCTCCCTTATTTTAATCTTTTTCTCCCCTATCTGCTAAGCATGAGTCATAAGCCTGGCTATGTTTATATCACTCTTCAACATCATAGACCTGCACTCATTGACCATACTATCATTCACCCCAATAACAAACTTACTCATCTTGGCCCTGCTATCTGCAACCACATGAGGAGCATAGCTAGATAATAGAGTAAGCTTAAGAGAATACTCTTTCACAGTCATGTTTCCATTCCTGAGGTTGATAAATTCCAA
Organism: Capsicum annuum; assembly: GCF_002878395.1. NCBI lineage: Eukaryota > Viridiplantae > Streptophyta > Magnoliopsida > Solanales > Solanaceae > Capsicum > Capsicum annuum. The sequence goes on from NC_061114.1 coordinate 142,850,148, forward strand.
CAACTTAGCTTCTCTCAACTCTAGGGGAAAAAATCTATCTAAGAATGCGGTGACAAACTCCTCCCACTCAATAGGCCCTGCATCATCTAGCCTTTCTGACTTCTACTGTATAAACAAAGTATGAGCAACATCCTATAACTTATATGCAGCTAGCTCAGCCCTCTCACTAAAAGTAACCTCTATGATGTTTGTAACCTTCTAAACCTGATCGAGGAATTCCTAAGGGTCCTCATCTGAATTAGACCTGAAAAAGGTTGGAGGATTCATTCGGGTGAAGTACTGAATCTTGGCTACAGCTGAATTGGCCACTAGGTTGGCTGGAACAATAGCTGATTCCTATTTTTTCTTTTAGGAGGCATGTTCTGTAAAAGAAAGGGAGAAATAAATTAAATCAAGAGATTAAATTGAGATTATGCTCACTGACACGACGTGAATACTAAAAGAACGGAAACTGTTCCTGACATATCTTATAGCCTCTTGCACATAAATGTGGCGTACAATACACCCATGTACAAGACTCTACTAGATACAAATTTAAGACTTCCTAGGACACTATTGAACCTTAGGCTCTGATACCAAGTTTGTAATGCCCCAAATCTGGTACCCGAAATACTACACAGTGCTCATGACCTGGAAGGACCATAAGCTAGCCCATGACTAATATCTGTACCTGAACACTACATAATATACGGTATAAATATAGAAATAAGGGTTATAAGGCCATAAGGTTCAAAACTAATAAAGTAATCTATGAACGATATGGTATCACAATACCAAAACAAAACCTAAAATAAACTTTCTGAATATGATAGTTTAAAAAGCCTCTAACTGACTGAACTATCTGAATAAGAAGTTGATGGGACATGTCCCGAACTAATTCCAGTTACTGAAATAAATTAATTAATGAGATAATAAAGTAATGGTCATGTCCTCGAAGGATGAGGACTCACTACTAACTATGACTGCTGAGACTGGAATGCTACTGATGCTCATGCTTTTGAACCTATGGTATAAAACACCATAGTGCAAATGCATCAGCATGTTTGAATCTGCTGGTATGCATGTGAGGTAGGCTAAATACAAAAGGCTTCACATGCATCAACTATACTAACTGACTAAATAACTTGAACGTGAGAATACATGCATGAATAAGAGACTGTAACTGAATTTATGATAACATGATTACTGAGTATGAGTAATGATAACATGAGATACTGATAACTATATAACTGAAAAACTGATACTAAGCACCTGTATCTGAAAGTTTATGTTCTGATGGAATTAGCTGAGTTCCATTCTATCCTGAGTTGACTATATCTGATAGTCCTGAATTTTATAGAACTATTTGAGTCTATTACTAAGACTAAATAACTGTATCTAACAGTCCTGATCTATAACTAAAACTGTGGGAAGTAGTGATCTAACCGAAATTTCCCAAATAACACAATATAGCAGAGTTGGGGTCCAATCTGTAATCCCAATTAGAAGGGTGTCAATTCTGCATCACTGGTAAGGATAATCTGTGAGTAGCCCTCATATAACAGGTAACTATGGTAAGAATGGTGGGAACCCTCATGTAATAGGTTAATCCACCTCATCTACCCTCCTATAAGAGGCTATGATGTCTCAATCTATGCTGGCTACATAGTTCTGGAATGCAAGAATCGCTTCTAAGCATCACATCCTCATATAATAGTTGGGTTCCCATCCTTGGGTGTACTCGGTGTTACTTTCTACTCCTATCTGAATAGACACTGAACATAATTAACTGAACTAAACTGGACTGAGTTAACTGAGTTTCGTTGACTAACAGAATATTACTGAGATTACTAAATTTATGAGATTTCTGAGATTACAGAGTTTACTGAGTTTTCTGGAGTCACATGACTGACTGAATTTCTATGAACTTGGCTCAACTGAGAGTATCTAGAAAACATGACACTGGTTCTAAGCACACAACTAAATTATCGGGTACAAGTACCCTCAAGAATCGATAGCATGAAACTTACAAAGAATGACTTTCTTGAATACATGACCAACATCACAATCCATAATACAATAAGTTGGAAATTTCATGAAGTAGAAGTTCTAAAGCACCACAAGTGCTACACATGTATCCATAATTCACTGACTAAGACATTTCATCAAACATTTGGCATGCATAAACTTGTACATGATTGGGGATTTCATATTATCATACTAGTATGGCACTTTTCCTTCACATAAGCATTTAGTCGAACACATGGGGAGCATGCTTTGGTTATACAATCATCAACAAATCTAATAATCATAGATTTATCAATCAATGTGTAAATTTAAAGGTTCATCATGATTATTATGTAAATCACCACATGATATGGTCAATCATTGGAATATGTAGTTTCAAACATTAATCACAACCCCACAACATGAATTTCAATTCAATTTAAATCATGAACATTCATAAATACACAAATCTTGAATTTTGAAAGAGATTCTTGAGCTTTATGGGTTAAAGGGACCTATGAATCAACACATGACATACCTGGGTTGTGAGTTTCTTGAAGTTCTTGGACTTGAAGAACTTGAATTTCTTAGTTTCTTGAAGGAGGATTAGGATCTTGTTCTTGGGGATTGATCTTAGAGAGAAAACCCTAATTTGATGTTTTAGATGGATAATGAACTTATGAGTCTTGGTCTGATATAATTAGAGGTTAAAATAGGTGGAAAAGAGCCAATTACCCTTTTAAAAATGTCTTTAAAATAACTGAATGAACTATGCGATAGTGGGTGCGATGGTCCATCACTGGGTCAACGGTCCGTCGGTCCTAACCGTCGCACCTGGGCAGAATAGGGGCTCACTCTCTCTACTACGATGGCTTGGGCAACAGTCCATCGCTAGCTTGACGGTTCATCGGCCCGAGCCATCGCCCTTAGGAAGAAGATAGTCTCACTACCTCTATTGCGATGGTTTGGGCGATGATTCGTCGCTAGCTCGACGGTTCGTCGGCCCTCATCATTGCACCTGAGCAATTTTGACTACTTTCTATAAAACGGCCATAACTTTCTACCCCGATACTGGATTTGGACAAAATTGGTATCATTGAAAAGCCAATTCAATTTACCATAAGAAAAAAGAGAAAATATTTAAAATTCCATGTATATAAAATTGGATTCATCTTTCAAAGTAAGTTTCTAATATACTTAGTACGATTTCAAGCTAGGTAGGAGTACGGGGTATTACAACTGACTTTTCCCTTCTTTATAAATCTCATTACTCTCTTTATGAGAGATACTTTCACGAAAACCCAATCACCAATATTAACTGCAAATTTTATCACCTCACATCCACATAGGACTTTTGGCAACTCTAAGCAGTCTTAAGCTATCCCTTATCACCTTCACCTTCTGCATTGCTTGGTGAACAAAATTAGGACCAAACAATCTAGTCTCATCAATTTCAAACCACCTAATAGGAGGCCTACACCTCCTATTATATAGATCCTCGATTGGAGCCATTTGAATACTCTAGTTATAGCTATTATTATATGAAAACTCAATGAGAGTCATGTGATCAAACCAACTACCACAAAAATCAATCATACAAGCCTTTAGACCATCCTTTGAGGTCTAAATAGTCCTTTTCTCTTATCTATCCATCTGAGGGTGGAAAGCGATGCTAAGGTTCACCTATGTACCTAAACCTTTCTGAAACAAATGCCAAAAATAAGAAGTAAACTGTGTACCTCTATCTGTAATGATGGAAACTGGAGTACCATGAAACTTGACAATCTCCTAAATATAAAACTTAACATAGTCCTCGCCAGAGTAAGTAGTCCACACTAGCAGGAAGTGAGAAAACTTAGCCATTCTTTCAATGATAACCCAAATCGAGTCTAACTAATTGTGATACCATGGAAAACCTATGATGAAATCCATGTTGATCACCTCCCACTTCCATATAGGTAACTTTATCTCTTGAGAAATACCACCGGGCCTCAGGTGCTCAACTTTCACTTGCTGACAAACCATTCACTTAGCCACAAAATTGGCCATATCTCTCTTTATGTTGTTCCACCAATAACTCATCTTCAAATCCTGATACATCTTCATCGAACTAGGATAAACAGTATACCTTGACTTATGAGCCTCATTCAAAATCCTTTCTCGCAACCCATCCACATCAAAAACACATAGCCTGCCTTTGTACCATAAGATACCATAACCACTAATCTCAAAAGCCATAACCTTCTACTGACCCACATCATCCTTAATTTGTATTAAGAGAGGGTTCAAAGCCTTTTTTTTCTTTACCTCAACACCAAGAGTTGACTTTACCCCCTCTTGAACAATCACACCACCATACTCAGAGTCTAAATGATGAACTCCCAAATTATCCAACAGTGAATATCCCTCACCAATCCTCACTACTCCTTATCCACATAAGATAAGATACCCATACACCACCTGCTATGAGAATCAACAACCACATTTATATTACTTGGATGATAGTAAAGACTCACATCATAGTCCTTAATAAAATTAAGCCATATCCTCTACCTAAAATTTATGTCCTTCTAAGTGAACATATACTACAAGCTCTTATAATTGAAGTAAATGTCCACGTCTACCCCATACAGATAATTACACTAAATCTTCAAAGCAAAATCCACAGCTGCCAACTCTAAGTCATGAGTTGGATATTTCTTTTTGTGTACCTTAAGCTTCCTAGAATCATACACTACAAACCTACCATGATGCATGAAAAAATAACCCAGTCCCACACTGGATGCATCACATTAAACAACAAAACCTTTTGTATTCTTGGGCAGGGTTAAAACTATTGCAGAAGTCAACTTGTCCTTAAACTTAAAGTAAATACACTCACAAGAATTGGATCACAAAAACTTTACCTTTTTCTGAGTCATCTTAGTTAACCAAGCTACTATAAAAGACAAACACTCTACAAACCTTCTATAATACACTTCTAAGCCTAAGAAGCTTCAAATATAGATTGGATTTGTATGTATAGGCTATACCCTAACCACCTTAACCTTATATGGATCCAACTTCATCCCTTCACTAGAGACTACATATAACGCCCGGAGTCTATACCCTGGATGCTATATGGTTCTTATGACCATTAAGGACTATAAGCTAACCCATGATTGATATCTGCTGTGAGCACTGAAACATGATACTGTAATAAATATGAAAAATAGGCTGAAATGCCATAAAGTTCAAAATATACAAATACAGCTATAGTGTATAAATTGAAATAACAATCTATAAAACTGAACACTGTATGGAAACTAGTCTGAAAAGCCTCTAATCTGAACTATCTGAAAGTGGAGTTGGTGGGACAATCCCCAACTAACTCCATCTACTAAAATACTAAGAGTACTAAAATAATGAAATAAAAGAATATCCTTGAGTGATGAGGACTCACTACTAATCTACTGCTGCTGGCTGAATTTAAATCTATCTATGCACGGTCGGGAACCTGAGTGTCTGAACATATGATATGAGACATCATAGTGCAAAGAAAGAGTATGCATCAGTATGTGGAATGCACTGGTATGATAGATGAGGTAAGGCTAAATGCAACAGTTCATATGCATGAACAATAACAAACTGTATGATATAGAGTAACTAAACATGAGAGTACATGGATAACTGATACTGCTATAAATATTGAGTATGCACTAATGTGTAATAAATACTATGACTAAGCTTATCTATAGCTAAGTCCTGACTTCTGATACTGGGAAGCTGATAGCTAAAGTTACTAATAACTAATTTACTGATACTAGTTGACTGTATCTAATAGTCTTGATTCTGTAGAACTGAACTGAGTTCTATTCTGAAGGCTGAATCTAAGACTGTAGAAGGTAATCATCTAACCGACATTCCCCAAATAAGATAACTAAGTTGGGGTCCAACCTATGACCCCAATTGGAAGGATGCCAGTACTGTGCGATGGGTAAAAACACTGAAGAGTTACCCTCATCTGGTAGGTACTCTAATTAGAATAGTGGAACCCTCATCTGGCAGGTTAAAACACCTCATCAACCCTTAAATGACAGGTTTGATGTATCAGCCTACACTGGCTATGTAGTTCTGGAATGTAAGGATTGCTTCAAAGCATCACACCTTCTACTGGCAGGTGAGACCCCATCCTTGGGTTTACTCGGTGCTAAATCCTACGCCCAACTGAAAGACGCTGAACTGAGTCTACTGAACTGGACTAATACTGAGCTTACTGAGTTTTCCTAAGTTTGGTAACTAACTAAGTTCTGTAACTGACAGAGAGTAATAAGATTTGATAATAAGTTGTAGTGTGATGCGCCAGTATCGTGGTACCTCACTGGAAATTGACAATTTTCATTTTGACATACTCCGTGACGTGCTACTGGACTAAATTACAGTGTTTAATGACTTAAACTTAAAATAGCTATAACTTCTTACTCGGTTATCAGATTTAGGAAAATTTTATATCATTGGAAATATAATTCAATTTCCTATGCAATGGCAGGCTTTAAACTGAAAAATACTAAGCAATTCACAAATTTCATATTGGATTACTCAAGAAATGAGAGTTAAGTTAAGCTTGAGAAATATGGGTTATTACAATATCTCCCCCTTAGGAACATTCGTCCTTGAATGATTATGATTAGGTTGAGATGCTGATGGACTAAGTTTACACACTAAACATGCATGTCTAATTCATTCCTACATGACTGAACTACTAATAAACTAAGATCTTACACTTAATATGCATATATGATGTATGGAAATTATGATTGAAGCTACTGACAAGATAAGTTTTCATACTGAACATGCATATCTGATGCATGAGTACATGACTGAACTGATTAATGAATATGCAATGTTAATGGATGCTATGATATAATTATAGCTGAATGTAGAAATGAGTAAAGCTAAGGAAGACTATTAGCTTAAGCTGGATCTGAGGTTGAGGAGAAGAGTTGAGGATACTTGGTCCAAATATCTACTTTTTCTTCCCATGTAGCTCCCTCTATGGACTAATTCTTCTAAAGGACTTTGACTAAGGGAACTTTATTAATCCTTAGTCTAGAAATATGATGATCAAGGATTTGGACTTGAACCTCTTAGAAAGAGGGATCATTCTTAATATTTATGTCCTCTAATGGAACTATGACTGTTGGGTCACCAGTGCATTTATTTAGCAAGGAGATGTGGAATACTGGATACACTGAGGTTAGATTTGAAGGCAACTCAAGCTTATAAGCTACCTTTCCAAAAATAGCTGAGAATTTTGTAAGGACCGACATATCAGGGACTAAACTTTCCCTTTTTTCTGAACCTCTTTAATCCTTTCATGGAAGAGATTTTTAGGAACATAAATTCACCGATCTCAAATTTGAGATCCTTTCTCCACACATCAGCGTACTACTTCTGTCAGCTTTGGGAAGCCCTAAGTCTTTCTATGATTAACTTAACCTTTTCTATGTCATCAAACACTAGGTCAAGCCCTACTACTGTGGCCTCACCTACCTCAAACCAACAAATTGGAGATCTGCTTCTTCTACCATAGAGAGCATCAAATGAATCTATCTGAATACTGGAATAATAGCTATTATTGTATGCAAACTCAATCAAAGGCAAGTGGTCATCCCAACTACCCTTAAAATTGACAGCATATGCTCGTAGCATATCTTCTAGAGTCTGAATAGTCCTTTCTGCTTGACCATCTGTTTGATGGTGGAAGGCTGTACTGAGGTGAACTTGGATACCAAGACTCTTTTGGAATACTTTCCAAAAATAAGAGGTAATCTAGGTACCTCTATCTGAGATAATAGATACCAGAACTCTATGTAACCTGACCAACTCCCTAATATAGAGTTTGGCGTAGTCCTCGACTAAATAAGAAGTATGAACTGGCAAGAAATAAGCTAGTTTGATTCTATAATAACCCATATAGAATCATGTTAGTGATGAGTATGAGGTAAACCCATCACAAAGTTAATGTTCACTTCTTCCGATTTCTATGTGGGAATACTAAACTTCTGCATAAACCCACTAGGTTTCTGGTGCTCAATCTTAACTTGTTGGCATGTAGAGCACTTAGCTACAAACTTTACAATATCTCTCTTCATCCTACTACACCTATAGATCTCCCATATATCACGGAACATCTTAATGGGCCCTAGATGAATAGAGTAATGTACACCATGTTCTTCTGCAAGAATTCATTGCCTCAAATCATCTACACATAGAACATATAAATGACCTTAGCAATGCATTACACTATCTACGCCTTGGGAGAAAACCTCTACTTTCTAATCATTGACTGACTCTTTCAACTTAATAAAACTGGGATCTCTATCCTGCTTTTCCTTCACCTCAGAAACTAGAGAGGATTTAAAACTGTTATAAACCCACATACTACCTTCTGCTGAATTGACTAAGGGGAAACCTAGTCGGGCAAGCTGATGAACTTCCTGAACTAACTTCTTCTAACTATCCTCAACATGACCAATACTACTCATAAACAGTTTACTGAGAGCACCAATAACTATATGGTTTTTGCCCGGATGATAAAGAATACTCATGTCATAATCTTTCAATAACTCTAACCACCTTCACTGATGCAAATTTTGATCTTTCTAAGACATACTACAAGATCTTGTGATCTGTGAACACATCTACATGCACCTCATATAAGTAATGCCTCCAAATCTTTAAGGAAAACACTACAAATGCTAAATCATGATCATGAGTCGAATAATTCTTCTGATGGGGCTTAAGCTATCTAGGGGCATAGGCTATGACCTTACCACTCTACATAACGACACAACTCAAACCTACTCTGGATGCATCATAGTATATAAAAAACCCATCTGAACTATTTGGTAGAGTCAAAACTGGGGCTGAAGTGAATCTAATCTTCAACTCCTGAAAGCTCTTCTCGCAAGAATTAGACCACTAAAATTGGAATTTCTTCTAAGTCAATCAAGACATGGCGGATGCAATAGATGAAAACCCTTCAACAAACCACCAGTAATATCCAGATATTCCCAAGAAACTCCTGATATCTTATGGAAAAATAGGTCTAGCCCAGTTTCTCACCGCTTTGGTCTTTTGAGGGTTAACTCTAATGCCATAATCGAAAATGATATGACCAAGGAATGCTACTGACCTTAGCCAAAATTCATACTTACTAAATTTGGCAAACAACTAATGAGTTTTGAGAGTCTGAAGTACGATTCTAAGGTGATTTGTATGATTATTCTCTCTATGAGAATAGACAAGAATGTCATCAATGAAGAAAAAAATGAACATATCCAAGTACTACTTGAACACTCAGTTCATTAAGTCTATGAAGGTTGTTGGGGCATTAGTAAGACCAAAGGACATGACTAGAAACTCAAAGTGACTAACGAGTTTTGAAAACTGTTTTCAGAATGACACATTCTATGACTCCTAGCTGATGATAGCTTGATTTGAGGTCTATCATAGAAAAGTAACTAGCATCCTGAAGTTGGTCAAATAAGTCAGCGATCCTAGAAAGTGGATATTTATTCTTGATTGTGACTTCTTTCAACTGACGGTAGTCAATACACATTCTGAGAGAACTATCTTTCTTATGCACGAATAGAACTGCTGTGCCCCAAGGGGAGATGTTGGGTCTAATAAATAACTTATCTAGGAGATTTTCCAACTGTTCTTTTAACTGTCTAAGTTCTACTGGAGCCATTTTGTATGGCATAATAAATACTAGCTGAGTATCTAGAAAAAGGTCTTTTCCAAAGTCAATTTCCATAAAGGGAGGAACTCCTGGAAGATCTTCGAGACATACATCTGAGAATTCATTTACTACTGGAATTGACTCAAGACTAGGAGTTTTTGAACTAGAGTCCTTGACTCACACAAGATGATAGAAATATCCCTTGGATACCATTTTTCTCGCTCTAAGGTATGAAATCAATTGACCCTTAAGCGTTGTAGTACTACCTCTTCATTCAAGGACTAATTCATTTGGAAACAGAAAATGAACAATTTTTTTTTATAATCAACTAAGGCATAGATTGAATGGAGCCAATCTATGTTGAGAATGACATCAAAATATGCCATTTCTAGCTCTAATAGGTCTACTGAAGTAACCTTCTGAGATATCATAATCGGACAGTTCCTATATATACGTTGTGCAATGATAGATTTACCCACTGGGGTAGAAACTAAGAAAGGCTCTGCTAGGATTTCTGGACTGACTCTGAAGTTAACAGCTATAAAAGGAGTAACAAAAGATAAAGAAGCTCCTGGATCAAGAAAGGCATAAATATGTAAATGAAAGATCTATAACGTACCAGTGACCATGTTAGAAGAATTTTCCTGATCTTGTCTGGAATGAAGTGTACAAAGCCTATTTGGGCGTTGTCCATTAGTGGCACTATAAGTGACACCCTGCTGATTCGAGCGACTTGACTGAGCTGAAGAACGAATATGCTGACCCTAAGAACCTGACTGAGGATAATCTCTGACTCTTTGGCCTAGCTTTCCACACCCAAAACAAACATCGCTGCCAGCTCTGCAGACACCCTTGTGGTTTCTACCACATGTCTAAAAAAGAGAATTTGTTCAAGCACTACTGACACTACCCTGAGATTTAGAGCCTGGCCCCTATCGTTGTTACTATTTCTAAACTTAGGTACTGGATCACTGGCTGAGGATGGAGCTGGAATTGAAGAATTTTTGACAAAACTGGGAACAATTACAGCCCTCTAACTTAGGCTGATTAAAATTAAAGATACATATTCTATCTCTCTTGTTTTGCCTATCTCTCTCTGATCTTAGCCTCTTCTATTTGCTGAGCGTGGACCATGAGCTTGGATATGTCTATCTTCTTAACCAACATCATCGTTCTATACTTTTTAACCATACTATCTGACACCTCAGATACAAATTTGATTATTCTGGACCTACAATATACTACTACATGGGGATAATACCTGGCTAACTAAGTAAACTTAAGAGAATACTCTTTCATGCTCATACTACCTTGACTGAGGTTGATAAACTCTAACACCTTGGCTTTTCTCAGCTCTATGGGAAAAATCTCTCTAGGAAATCAGTAGCAAAGTCTTCTCATTTTATGGACTCTGCTTCTGTGCCCCTTTCTATCTTTCACTGCTTAAATAACGTATGAGGTACATCTTTTAGCTGATAGGAAACTAACTTAGCACTCTCACTGGAAGTCAGTCCCATAATATCAATGATTTTCTAGACCTGATTGAGAAAATCTTGTGATCCTCTTCTGGCTTAGATCATGAGTCTAAGGGAGTATTTATTCGGGTGAAGTCCCAAATCCTGGCTGCAGTAGTATTGGCCACTGGATTTGTTGGAATAGCAGCTGGTTGTTCATTCTTAGCTGCTACATAGTTGTCTAGAGTAGTGAATACAACTCTAAATTTAGCATAATAGATATGCTCATCTAGGGGATTGGCCTGAACGGGTGCTGACTGATTTCTGGTTCTACTTTCGTTAGTCTTTTTGGGAGGCATGTTTTGTAAAAAAAGGATGAAATAGATTAGACTGAGAGTTTAACTTGAGCTCATCCTCACTCACATGACAAGAATACTGAAAGAAGGGAAACTATTTCCTAAAACATCTCATAGCCTCTTGTCCATATGTGTGGCGCGCTACACACCTATGTACAAGACTCTACTAGATAGGAATTTTAGACTTCCTAGGATACTGTTGAACCTTTTGCTCTGATACCAAATTTGTAACACCCCAATTCTATACCTTGGATGCTACACTATAGTTATGACCCCGAAGCACCACAAGGTGACCCATGACTGATACCTACTATGAGAAATAAAATGTGATACTGTAACAAATGCAAAAAATAGGCTGAAATTCCATAAGGTACAATATCTGTAAATACTGCTAAAGAGTATCAACTGAAATAACAATCTATAAAATTGAACATTGTCTGAAAACTTGTCTGAAAAGCCTCTAAACTGAACTATCTAAAAGTGGGCTTGATGGGATAATCCCCCAACTAACTCCATCTACTGAAATATTGAGTCTACTAAAATAATGAAACAAAAAAATATTCTCAAATGATAAGAACTCACTGCTAATCTACTATTGTTGGCTGAATCTGAATCTATCTATGCGCGATCGTGAACCTGAGCATTCGAACCAATGATACGAGACATCATACCGCAAAGAAAGAGTATGCATAAATACGTGGAATGTACTGGTATGCTAGATGATGTAAGGGTAAATTCAAGGGTTCATATACATGAACAATAACAAATTGTATGATATAGAGTAACTGAATATGAGAGTACATCGATAACTGATACTGCTATAAATACCGAGTATGAACTAATGTGCATATATATAAATACTATGACTAAGCATGTCTGAATCTAAGTACTGAATTCTAGTATTGAGTAACTGATATCTAAAGTTACTGATAACTAATTTACTAATACTGGTTGACACTATATTATAGTTCTTATTCTGTAAAATTAAATTTAGATCTATTCTGAAGACTGGAACTGAGATTGTGGTAGGTAATCATCTAACCGACATGCCCTAAATAAGATAACTAAGTTGGGACCCAACCTATGACCCCAGTTGGAAGGGTGTTAGTACCGTGCCATGGGTAAAGACACTGAAGAGTTACCCTCATCTGGTAAGTACTCTAATGAGAATGGTAGAACCCTCATCTGGCAGTTTAAAACACCTCATGAACCTTTGAATGGAAGATTTGATGTCTCAAACTATGCTGGCTACGTAGTTCTGGAATGCAAGGATTGCTTCTAAGAATCACACCCTCTACTGGCAAGTGAGCCCCTATCCTTGGGTTCACTCGGTGCTGAATCCTACTCCCAACTAAAAGACTCTAAACTGAGTATACTGAACTAGACTGGAATGATATTGAGCTTACTGAGTTTTCCTAAGTTTTGTAACTTATTGAGTTCTGTTGAGTTTTGTAACTGACTGAGAGTACTACTGATCGTGACATGACTGAGATTCTATAATTGATACTAGCTCTAGGTACACAGCGAAATTATCGGGTATAAAATACCCCCAAGACTCGATAGCATGAAAAATAAAGCATAATATACTCTTAAAAATCATAACAATGTATATTTGTCCATAGTTCACTCATAGAGGCATTTAATTAAACACTTGTAATGCATCTACCTATACAAGAATAGGGAATACCTGCTATCAGGTTATAATGGCACTATTTCATTCACATAGGCATTTTATCCAACACATGGGGAGTATGCTTAAGTTATACAATAATCAAAACATATAGTCATCATGGCTACATCAATCAACTTGCAAATTTAAGGGTTTATCATGAAGATCATGTAACTCAACACATACAATGATTAATTTCATAAAAGCATATAATTTAATCATGGACTAAAACCCAACAATAACATGAACATGAATTCAATTCAATTCAAGCATGGAAGTTCATAATTCAACAATTATGTATTTTGAAAATGGATTCGTGGACCTTATGGGTTAAAGGAACACATAGATGAAGACCTAATAGACCTTAATTTGTGAGTTTCTTGAAGTTCTTAGTGAATCCCTTGAGATTGCTCTTGTTTTATTGAATCTAGGGTTTCGTAGTTTCGAGAGAGAATTCTTTTAATTTAGAGATAAATTGACTGAGTAATGACTAAAAACCTTTTTAGGGATTAAATCCCATATCTGGGTATGTTAAAATCATCGAAAAAGACCGTTTTAGCCTTGGATGAAACATTTAATTTCCATTGAAATTTTTCAAAATAGGCACTTGGAGAGATGCAGTGCTATTGCACCATGTCTCTGGAAATTGCTAACTAGGAAAATGCATGGTGGCATAACGCAGTGGTATCACATTGCCACTTTGGTTGGGACCTGGAAGTTCACCGTGATGCGGTGGAATCACGTTGGTACACTGGAAATGGATAATTGTGATAATAAACTATGGAGCAATGCTCCGGTATCGCGATACCACACTAAAAACTGACAATTTCCATTTTGACATAATCCGCAACGTGCTACTTGCCTGAATTACAGTGTTTAATGACTGAAATTTAAAATAGCCATAACTTCTTACTTGGTTATTGGATTTAGGAAAATTTTATATCGTTGGAAAGCTAATTAAATTTTCTAAGAATTCGCAGTCTCTAAACTAAAAAATATGAAGTGTTTCAAAAATTTCATAGTGGATAACTCATGAACTAAGAGTTAAGTTAAGCTTGAGAAATATGGGGTACTACAAAATCTCCCCTTTGGGAACATTCATCCTTGAATGAGACTGATTAAAATGAGATGCTGATAAACTAAAGTAACACACTGGACATACATATCTGATGCATGGCTACATGATTGAACTACTGATAAACTAAGCTCTTACACTGAACATGTATATCTGATGCATGGAATTTATGACTGAAGCTACTGACAAGCTGGGTTTTCATACTGAACATACATATCTTATGCATGAGTACATGACTGAACTGATTCATAATGCATGATTGAATATGCAACGGTAATTAATACCAAGTTATAACTATAGCAGCGCATGGAATTGAGTAAAGCTAAGGAAGACTATTACCTTAAATTGGATCTGAGGTTGCGGAGAAGAGGTGAGGATACTTGGTCCACATATCTACTTTTAATTACCAAGTAGCTCCATATACAGACTGATTCTACCAAAGGACTTTGACTAAGGGAACTTCTTTGTTCTCCAGTCTATGAATCTAATTATCAAGGATCTGGACTAGAACCTCTTCTAAGAAAAAATCATTCTGAATATTTACGTCCTCTCAAGGAACTTTGACTGCTGGGTCACCAATACATTTCTTTATCAAGGAGACATAGAACTCTAGATGCACTAAGGTTAGATCTAAAGGAAACTCAAGCTCATAAACTACCTTTCCAAAATGGCTGAGAATTCTGTACGTACCGATATATCGGGGACTGACCTTTCCCTTCTTTCCGAACCTCTTTACTCCTTTCAAGGAAGAGATTTTCAGGAACACAAAATCCCTGATCTCAAAATCAAGATCATTTCTCCACATATCTGCATATGACTTCTGTCAGCTTTGGACAACCCTAAGTTTATCTCTGACTAACTGAACCTTCTCTAAGGTATTAAACACTAGGTCAAGCCCTACTACTATGGCCTCACCTACCTCGAACCAACAATTGGAGATCTATATCTCCTACCATAGAAAGCTTCAAACGGAGCTATCTAAATACTAGAATAATAGATATTATTGTATGTGAACTCGATCAAAGGAAAGTGGTTATCCCAACTACCATTAGCATTGACAATGCAAACTCTTAGCATATCTTCTAGATTTTGAATAGTCCTTTCTACTTGACAATATGTCTAAGGGTGGAAGGCTATACTAAGGTGAACTTAGGTACCAAGATCCTTTTGGAATTATTTCCAAAAATAAGAGGTAAACTGGGTACCTCTTCCTGAGATAATGGATATCGGAACTCTATGTAGCCTAACCAACTTTCTGATATAGAGTTTGGCGTAGTCCTCTGCTGAATAAAAATTATGAACTGGCAAGAAATGAGTTGATTTGGTCATCCTATCTACGATAACCCACGTAGAATCATGTTGGTAATGAGTACGAGGCAAAACCATCACAAAGTCTATGTTCACTTCTTCCCATTTCCATATGGGAATACTAAACTCATACATGGACCCACTAGGTCTCTGGTCTTTAAATTTAACTTGCTGACATGCAGAGAACTTAGCTACAAGCTCTGGAATATCTTTCTTTATCCCACTCCACCAATAGATCTCCCACAGATTGCGGAATAACTTAGTGGCCCCTGAATGAATAGAGTAACGCGCACCATGCACTTCTGGAAGAATTCATTGCCACAAGTGATCTAGACCTAGCACACATAAATAGTCCTAGAAACTAACACACTATCTCCTCCTTTGGAGAAAACCTCTACTTTATGATCTCTGACTGACTCTTTCAACTAAACAAGACTGGGATCTCTATCCTTCTTTTTCTTAACCTTTGAAACTAGAGAGGATTCGGAACTATTCTGAACCCACACACTACCTTCTACTGAATCGACTAAGCAGAAACCTAGTAGGGAAATCTGATGAAATTCCTAAATTAACTTTTCCTTACTGTCGTCATAATGAGCAACACTACCCATAGACAGTCTAATGAGAGCATCAGCCACTACATTGGCTTTGCCTGGATGATAAAGAACATTGATGTCATAATCTTTTAATAACTCTAACCATCTTCTCTAATGGAAATTCAAATCTTTCAATGAAAATAAATACTACAAGCCCTTGTGACCTATGAACACATCTACATGCACCCCATATAAGTAATGCCTCCAAATCTTTAAGCCAAACACTACAGCTGCTAACTCAAGATCATGAGACATATAATTTTTCTCATGATGTTTAATCTGCCTAAAGGCATAGGCAATGACCTTACCTCTTTGCATGAGGACACAACCCAAACCTACTCTATATGCATCATAATACATAAAAAACCCATCTAAACTATCTAGTAGAGTCAAAACTAAGGCTAAAAGAGTTGAGTCTTTACCTCTAGAAAAATCTTCTCGTAAGAATCTGACCACCAAAATTGGACTTTCTTCTAAGTCAATCTGGACATAGGGGATGAAATAGAAGAAAACCCTTCAATAAACTGATAGTAATAGCTAGCTAAACCCAATAAACTCCTAATAGTTGATAGAGAAATGGGTCTAGGCTGGTTTCTCACCACTTTGGTCTTTTGAGGGTCAACTCTAATACCATCACCAAAAATTATATGACCAAGTAATGCTACTAACCTTAGCTAAAATTCACTCTTACTAAATTTAGCGAATAACTGATGAGTTCTGAGAGTCTGAAGTACAATTTTGAGGTGATATATGTGATCATTCTCACTATGAGAATAAACAAGAATGTCATCGATGAACACTATGATGCAAATGTAAAAGTACTACTTTAAAACTCAGTTCATCAAGTCTGTGAAGGCTGCTGGGGCATTAGTAAGAGCAGAGAACACGCCTAGAAACTTGAAGTGACCATACTGGGTTCTGAAAGCTATTTTTGGAATGTCATATTCTCTAAATCTGAGCTAATAATAGCCTAATTTAAGGTCTATCTTAGAAAAGTAACTAGCGCCTTGAAGTTGGTCAAACAAGCCATCGATTCTGGGATGTGGATATTTATTCTTGACTATGACTTTGTTCAACTTTTGGTAGTCAATACATATTCTGAGAGCCCCGTCTTTCTTAAGCACGAATAGAACTAGTGCGCCCCACAGGAAGATGCTGGTTCTGATGAATCCTTTATCTAGGAGATCTTTCAATTATTCTTTTAACTCTTTGAGTTCTACTAGAGCTATTCTGTATAAAGAAATAGATATGGGTTGAGTATCTGGAAAAAGGTCTATTCTGAAGTCAATTTCCCTAAGGGGAGGAACTCTAAGAAGATCTTTGGAAAACACATATGAGAATTTATTTACTGTTGGAATTGACTCAGGACTAGGAGTTTCTGATCTAGAGTCCTTGTCTCACACAAGATGATAGATATATCCCTTGAATATTATTTTTCTTACTCTAAGGTATGAAAAAAACTGACCCTTAAGTGTTGTGGTACTACCTCTCCATTCAAAGACTAGTTCATTTAGAAACTAAAAATGAACAATTTTGTTTCTACAATCAACTGAGGCATAGCATGAAAGGAGCCAATCTATGGAAAGAATGATATCAAAATCTGCCATCTCTAGCTCTACAAGGTTTATTCAAGTAACTTCTTGAGATATCATAATCGGACTATTCCTGTATACCAACCAGACAAGAATAGATTTATCTACTAAGGTAGAAACTGAGAAAGGGTCTGCTAGGATTTCTGGATTGACTCAAAAGTTAACAACTATATAAGAAGTTATGAAAGATAATGAAGCTCCTGGATCTAGCAAGGAATAAACATATAAATAGAAGATCTATAATGTACCAATTACCACATTAGGAGAATTTTCCTTACCTTGTCTGTACTGAAGTGCATAAAGCCTGGTTTGGGCGTTGCCCACTGGTGGCACTAGAAGTGGCACCCTGCTGATTCGGGTAACCTGACTGAGCTTAAGAAAGAGTATGTTGACTCTGAGAACCTGAATGAGGACAATCTTTGACTCTGTGGCCTGGATTTCCACACCCAAAAGAAACATCACTGCTAGCTCTGTAAATACCATTTTGGTTTCTGCCACATGTCTGAAAAAGCGGAATTGTTCAAGCACTACTGCACTACCTTGAGATTTGGATCCTAATGCCCCATCATTGTTATCATTTCTAAACCTAGGTACTGGAGAAATGGATAAGGATAAAGCTGGAACTAAAATTTTAGACGAAATTGGGAACGGTTACCATCTTCTTAGGATGATTAAAATTAAAGCTACCTGTTCTTTCTCTCTTATTCTACCTCTCTCTCTAATCGTAGCCTTTTCTATCTGCTAAGCATGGACCATGAGCCTTGATAGTAAATCTTCTTAATCAACATCGTTGTTCTGTACTCTTTAAACATACTATCTGATACCTCAGCTATGAACTTGCTTATTTTGTACCAACTGCCTTTTACTACATAGGTAGCATACCTAGATAACTGAGTAAACTTAAGGGAATACTCTTTCATGCTCATACTACCTTGCTTGAGGTTGAAAAACTCTAACACCTTGGCTTTTCTTATCTCTAAGGGAAAGAATATCTCTAGGAAAGCAGTAGCAAACTCTTTTCATTCTATGGGCTCTGCATCTATGCACTTGTCTTTCTTCCACTACTTAAACCACGTATGAGCTATATCTTGCAGCTGATAGGCAGCTAAATCAGCATTCTCATAAGAAGTCACTCCTATATGGAAGAACTCATATGGATCCTCTTCTGGCTTTGATCCTGAGAATAGGGGAGGATTTATTCGGGTGAAGTCTAGAATCCTGGATGCAGTAGTATTATCCATTGGAACCAGAACAATAGCTGGTAGTTTATTCTATTCTGCTATAGAGTTTGCTAGAGTAGTGAATGCAACTCTGAATTCTACATAAAAGATAGGCTCATCCAGGGGATTTTCCTGAATGGGCTGAGTTGCTGACTGATTTCCAGTTCTCCTTTCATTAGTCATTTTGGGATATATGTTCTATAAATGAAAAGGAGGAAACATATTAGACTGAGAGTTTAACTTGAGCTCATGCTCACTCACATGACATGAATACTAAAGAAGGGAAACTATTTCCTAAAATATCTCATATGTTCCTATCTATAAGTGTGGCATGGTACAGACCCATGCACAAGACTCTACTAGATATGGATTTTATACTTCCTAGGACACTGTTGAACCTTAGGCTATGTACCTAGTTTGTAACGCCCTGAGTCTGTACCCCAAATATTACAAGGTGCTTAGACCCCGAAGGACCTCAAGCTAACACATGATTGATATCTGCTGCAACACTGAAACATGATACTGTAATAAGTATAAAAATTAGGATAAAATTCCATAAGGTTTAAAATTTGTAAATACTACTAAAGTGTATCAACTGAAATAACAATTTATAAGACTGAACATTGTATAAAAACTAGTCTAAAAGGACTCTAAACTGAATTATCTAAAAGTGTAGTTGATGGGACAATCCCCAAACTAACTCCATCTACAGAAATACTGAGTCTACTAAAATAACAAAATAAAAGAATATCCTCCAATGATAAGGACTCACTGCTAATCTACTGCTGCTGGATGAATCTGAATCTATCTATGCGTGGTTGGGAACCTAAGTGTCCAAACTTATAATATGAGACATCATAGCGTAAAGAAAGAGTATATGTTAGTATGTGGAGGTACTGGTATGCTAGATGAGGTAAGGCTAAATACAAGGGTTAATATACTTGAACAGTAACAAACTGTATGATATAGAGTGACTGAACATGAGAGTACATACATAATTGATACTACTATAAATACTGAGTATGCACTAATGTGCATATAAATAAATACTATGACTAAGCTTTTCTGAAACTAAGTCCTAAATTCTGATACTAAGTAACTTATATCTGAAGTTACTGATAACTGATTTACAGATACTAGTTGACTATATCTGATAAACTGTGGAAGGTAATCATCTAATCAATATGCCCCAAATAAGATAACTGAGTTGAGGTCAAACATGTGACCCCAGTTGGAAGGGTGTCAGTATCGTTCCACAGGTACTGAGCTTACTGAGTTTTCCTGAGTTCGATAACTGACTGAGTTCTACTAAGTTCTGTAACTGACTGAGAATATTACTGATTATGACATGACTGAGATTCTGTAACTGACACTGGTTCTAGGTACATAGCTAATTTGTCGAGTATTAAACACACCCATAACTCGATAGCATGAAAAATAAAGCATAATATACTCTTGAAAATCATAACAACGTATACTTGTCCATAGTTCACTCATAGAGGCATTTAATCAAACACTTGTAATACATCTACTTATACATGAATGGGGAATACATGCTATCAGGTTATAATGGCTCTATTTCATTCACATAGGTATTTTATCTAACCCATGGGGAGCTTGCTTTAGGTTATACAATAATTAAAACATATAGTCATCTTGGCTACATCAATCAACTCACAAATTGTAGGGTTTACCATGAAGATCATGTAATTCAATACATATAATGATTAATTTCATAAAAACATGTAATTTATTCATGGACTAAAACCCAACAATATCATGAACATGAATTCAATTCAATTCAAGCATGGTAGTCATCATTTAACAATCTTGTATTTTGAAATTGGATTCTTGGAGTCTAAGGGTGAAAGGAACCCATAGATGAACACCTAACATTCCTTAATTTGGGAGTTTCTTGAAGTTCTTGGTGAATTCCTTGTGATTGCTTATTTTTATTAAAGCTAAGATTGTGTAGCTTCAAGAGAGATTTTTATTTCCAGCTCTATCTTCAGCTAGCATACCCGCACCTATGTTCAGGGGTGTCATATCTGAGGGAGCGCCAAGCTCCAAAGCCCAAAGTAGTGTTAGTGGTATTCGTCCTATCCGCTTTGTGGATAGTGTGGAAGGTGCCACCAAGGTGTGTGTAGAGCCGGTAGTAAGATGTCCTTTGGGTGTGGTGAGCTAGGCCATAGAATGCGAGAATCTAAAGTGTTGGCTAAAAAGTGTAGACTCCATGTGCTTCAGGCTCGTCTTGATTAGGAAGGATTCCCTAAAATAGACCTAGGTATGTTATGAGCCCTTCATCTTTATGATACGCATTGTTAGATCCTTTGCTTTAATTTCGAGCTTATATGCTAGCATGAGTCATGCATGAGTTTCAGATCTTAGTCGGTCAATTATGACCTAGTTTGTAGGTGCCCCACACATCGCCTTAGTATTTCAGCGAAGTGTGTTTAAAGGGATATAGAATCTCAAGGGGGAGATACCCCATAGTATTATGATGTTTGCATGTCATTAGATTCATCCAGATGTATGTTTAGATTTTTTGTATAAAGTTAGCATCATTTTTATTGCATTGTCAGTCGTGCTTTCGAAATTCAGCTTAGCCAGACATTCATGCATTAGATATGCACATTCAGTAGAAATGAGTTCAGCTTATCAGTGTGTGTTCAATCATGCATTCATGAGATCAGCCCATTTATGAGTCCATGCATAAGATTTGCATGTGTGTTATGATAATTCAACTATGAGTAGATTCAGTCGAATATTCCATGCATCAGATATGTATGCCCAATATGAGAACTCTGTATGTCAGTTGTTCCAGTTGCGTAGTCATGTTCTGAGATGTTCCCATTCCTTGAGTAAGTTTAGTTGATCCTTATTCTTATTATATCAAGAGACATTTAAGGATGAATGTTCCCATGGGGGAGATAATGTAATACCCCACAAAGTCCTCTTTCAGTCTGAGCCATTGAGCGTATTCAGTAAAATGGAAATCTGAGTCTAAAAGTTTCAAAAATATCTTTCTAAGCATGAAATACTTTAAATCATGTGGAATTTCCCTAATTTCTACTTTTTTCTATGTAGAGCATTGAATAAGCTTTCCATCAATACAAAATTTGCCTAAATCGGACACTCGGGTGAAGAGTTAGAGCCATTTTAGTGTGATAGTGTGCCACCTGGCACTTTTGCGCGTTGCGAAGCCAGCTAAAATGGAAATCGTCAAAATCCAGTGAGCCTAAGGCTTAATTTAAGGATTTGTAAATTTTCATGGAGCCTCCGCGATTCCACCACATTGTGGTATAGTTCTAGTTAGCAATCAAGATGGCAACGCGATTTCCACCGCATCACGCTGTCATAAAGTTTCCAAATTATCTGATTTCCAGTGAATTGGTGTGATTATGATGCGTCGCACCAGCATGTAAAATCGAGGATTTTTCAGTTTAATTCCAAGGGCATTTTAGTCTTTCCCCCTTTACCCCAGCCTCTATAAATACCCAGTTGTGGGCCTTCAGCCTTATTTTCTCTTCTTCCACCGAAAAACTAGGGTTTCCGAAATCAAATCCTCTCTTCTCCTTCAATTAAAAATCAAGAGAGATCAAGTGAGGATCAAGAGGAATCAAGAACCTTTAAGAAAAGAGTTTTCCCAGGTATGTAGATGTCGATTCTTGGGCCCCTTTCATTCAAGAAGCTCAAGTACCCTTTTCTAAAACTTAAAGATTTTATGTTAATGAGTTGTTAATGATTCATGTGATTTGAACCAGCTTTTGCTGAGTTTTGATTCATTTTTGTTTAAAAGATTTACGAGCTTTGGCCTTACTATATGAAATTTATATGATGTTTGTGATGAGCCCTCTTGAAGTGGTTTCCTATGTGATGTGTCCATATCATTTGGGTTTAGAAATGGTTGAATAAGCAAAGCATGTTCCCTATAAGTTGGATAAAAATCTTATTTGAAGCATAAGGGTCACTATAGTATGTTGATTAGGAAACCCCAAAGTATGAGCAAGTCAATGCATGCCTGCTGTTTGATAAAATGCTCAAATGAATGAATTATTTCATAATAGTAGGAAATCTCCAAATAAGTGTGAACCCATTCATGCCTAGTGTTTTTTGAAAGGCCTTAGTGAATAAGTTGAGACATGATAGTAATAAATTGCCCAATTTCGTGCTCTTTTATATACGCTTAGCCTTTAATACATGCCAAGTGGTTAGCAAGTAAGTTGAGACATGATAGTATGAAGTTTTTCAAAACTTATGTGATGTCCAAATACATGTCAAGAATGACTTAGGTGTGAAGTACTTGAGGTAAGACCTTGTTGAAGGAAGTATAATCTAGTAGTATGTTTCCCTATGCTAGTATATATTGATGTTTCCTAAATACTTAACGTGATGCCTTAATGATTGTAAAGGTGAAGGTATGTTATGTTTCCTAAATACTTGAAGAGATGCTTTAATGATAATGATGATGAATGAATGACTGTGATGATGAATGAATGATTGTTACAATGATGATGAATGAATGGTTGTAGTGATGGAGGAATGATTATGCTTTATTTTATGTTTTTGAGTCCTGGGGGTATTTATACCCGATAATTTAGCTGCTGTCTAGAGCCTGTGTCAGTTTCACGATAATCCAGTTGAGCCATGACTCTCAGAGCTCAGTGAATTATAGAATGTTGTATGCTTAGACAGTTACAGAACTTAAGAAATCTCAGTAATCTCAGTTATCTCTGTAATCTCCATATTGCTAGTAATCAAGACTCAGTCCTGTAATCAGTTCAGATCCAATAGTATTCAAGTGTTTAATTCTGATCTCAGAAGCTATTTGAATAATCTATTCAAGCTCTGTATAGTCAGTCAGACACCATGAATCAATACCATTTCCATCATATATGGATCTAAGTGATCTCAGCATAACTCAGTTAGATCTTTTGAGAAACATGATCAATATCAGTATCAGATTCAGTTCAATTATGTTCAGTTAAGATTTTAATTAGAGTCTTTTAGTTGAGAGTAGAAACTAGCACCGAGCCAGGGAAGGGATGGCGGCTCCTCCCATTCAGCGAGAGAGAGGCTGGAGTCGTTAGTATCAATCCCTGACCTCTAGAACTGCATTGACAGTGCAAGATACAGGAGTCATAATCAAGAAAAGGCTATCATCTCCAGAGATAGAGTATTTGACTATTATATTGCCTTAGGTCGACTTCCTGGTAAGGGTCATCCGCTAGAGAGGATTGACTAGAGAGAGATCTTTACTCGTGGCATGGTATTGACACCCTTCCAGCTGGGGTTACAGGTTAGACCCCACCTATGGTAGGTTGGGGCATGTCGGTTAAGTAACTACTTCCCATAGTTTTAGTTTTTGTTTCAGATTCAGTCTCAGTCTTAGTATCAATCTTGAGAAATTAGGACTATCAGATACAGTCATCTATCTCTATGAGGAACTCAGATAGTTCCATTGATTCATGGACCATCCTTCAGATAGGCTTGGTTTCATATACAGTTATTTGATATCATATTCAGAGATATGCCACCAGACAGGCTTGATCATAGTCCCATATTCTATTGAGTATTCTTATTGTCAGATTCAGATATGATCATTTCCTTACCATTGATAATAGCTTCCTTAATCATCCGTTATAGATGTTAATCTTTAATATTGTCAGTCGAGAGCAGTAAGCTCAAAATTCAGTCATTGATGTAAGTAAATCTAGTTTCTCAGTCATCAGTATTAGATGAGACAGTATCTTAGTATCACAGTGTCAGTAGTGAGTTCAGTCTGCAGTGAGGCAGTATCCGAGTTTCAGTCTCCAGTGTTGTGATATTGTGACTATGGTCTATGCATTCATGTATGTGTATGTGTTCTCGTGCGGCATTTTCATGATTATTCAGTTTAGATATTATGCATGTATGAGCCCTTACATTTAGCCTTACCCCGTCTATATACTCAGTTCATCCTTGTACTGACGCATTTGTGCTATGGTTTTTTATTTGGCACAATAGGTTCAGAGGCACGAGACCCAGAGTTTCCTCAGCAGTTCAGTCCAGTCAGCAGTAGTAGTTGTAGTAGTGAGTCCTCTTCTTTCGAGGTTGAATCTCAGTTTACTATTATTGTATTAGAATTTGTTTATATTTTCATTAGACAGAGTTAGTTGGGGACCTATCCCATCAACTCCACAGTTCAGACAGTTTGGAGGCTATTCAGATAGATGTATTAGTATTCAATTTTCAGTCTTGAGTATTCATAGATGTGTTGAACCTTATGGCTAGTTTCTGTATTTATTTTAGATGCAGTGCACAGGTAGAGATATCAGTAAAGGGTTAGGTTGTGGTCCTTTAGGGTCATAAGCACCGTGTGACGTCTTAGGATGGGATGTCGGGGCATTACACCCTGACTCAAGTTGATAACACTTTGGCTTCCCTCACCTTTAACAAGAAGAATCTATTTAAGAAGGCTATAGCAAATTCCTCTCATTCAATAGGTCAAGCCTCTGCACCCCTATCCTCTTTCCACTGCTTAAACCAAGTATGAGCTAGATCTTATAACTGGTATGTAGCTAGTTCAGCACTTATTGGGAGTCACCCCCATAATATTTGTAACCTTCTACACCATGTCTAGGGATTCCTGTGGATCCTCTTCAGACTTAGATCCCAAAAATGAAAGAGGATTCACTTGGTTGAAGTACCAAATCCTGGTTGTTGCAATATTGGCCACAAGATTGGCCTGAACAACAATTGGCCTTACATTTTGGGCAGCTATAGAATGAGCTAGTGTGGAGAATGTAGCTCTAAAATCTACATGAGAAACATGCTCATTCAGGCGATCTTCCTAAACGGGCGGAGGTGCTGCCTGGTTTTTGGTTGTTCTTCCGTTAGCCTTTCTAGGAGGTATATTCTAAAAACAGAAGGAAAAGTTGAATTAGAAAGATAGTTTATCTTGGTCTCCTACTCATTTTCATGATATAAACACAGAAAGAAAGGAAACATTTCCTAAAACTTTTGTAGCCACTTTTCCAGAAGTGTGGTGTACTACACACCCATACACAAGACTCTACTCGACATGACTTTTAGACTCCATAGGATGCTTTATTCTCTGATACCAAGTTTGAAATTCCCCAAGAGTACACCCTGGACACTACACGGTTCCTATAGCCCCAACTACCCAAGGTTTTCCCCAATCAATCTAAAATATAGAAATTACACCATTTCATCCCAATTTAGGTAACCTAACACAACAGACAACAAATTCACTACAACTAGGGTAGGCACACTAACCTATATGAGTCATCATTATTCAATCCATGATCAATCTATAAGGGAAGTCAGATATGAAGAAGACTTACTAGTAATGTATATCAGGCTTAATAAATTATAATCAACCAAGTAATATAGGATGAAAATAGAAACTGAGTGCACATATGTATGAGTATATCTCATACAACCAATTAGGGACACATATCTATCTCTTTTATTATGCCTCACCCATACCCTATGCCTTAGGATATTCTAGCCTCCAAATTAGTATAAGATGATACAAGATAATTTAATAAAATAAAATAAATTCTCATACAGAATATCACAAACAAGGTTCTATGACAATAATATAATAACTAAATACGTATATAGTATCAAACCAAACCAAGGAATGTAATACAACGCAAATGATGCACTGTGATGGAATGACGATGATGAATGATGAACATTATTGCATAACCTTCTATACACACCCTCAAAGCTCATCGCTACAAGGTAGGATCCATGGAGGGTTTGAAACCCATATGTTGTATCTCATATCTAAATCAAAATCTTAACTCTCCTCTTTGGCTCATGATCTCAAAGAGGTTTTTCGTAAAAGTATCTTATTTTCTTTCAAAAATAGTATTTCCCAGTGGTACCATGTCTTATGAATATTCATTCATGATATGAGGATGTAATGCTCATAATAAATCTGTGTGAAGATCAAAACCATTCAATAAATATATAAGTGAGATTAAAATCAAGTCAATGTATCATTAATTCATGTTTTTAGTTTTCACTTGGCACCACTAGAATAAATAGTCATGTAGTCATCAATAATTTAATTTTCAACCCTTCACTCAGGCATCACTAATAATAATAATGCAATTAAATGCTTAAATAAGACCTAAAATGTCAATCAAGCACCCACTCAGGTGACACAATGATAGGTAAAAAAATTTCTAATGCACAAATAAGGCCTACAATGTCAAGTCAAGCCCTTACTCGGGTGACACAATGATAGATAAAATATTGTAATATACAGTTAAGGCCTATGATTTAAAGTGAAGTCCCCACTAGGGAGACATAATAAATAATTAATGATTTAATTCATTGATAAGATTAATAACATCAAGTTAAGCCCCTATTCCAACATTAAATAATATATTCTCTAAAAATCTACATACAATATGTATATAAGCCCCCAATTAGGTAATAAATCACAAGCAGTTACTCGAGTTCCAAAATATGTTCACATAAGCCCCACATAGGCAACACAAAATAAATAGCATTCCCAACAACAGTATATTATGTAAATAACCAAACTTAGTTTGTGTCATAAACTAAGTCTTATCAAATAGTACACGTTCGTTTATACTTAAAGCGTTTAGTAAACCTCAACCATTCCATAACAAGGTTAGAATAAACAACTATCCTATAGAAAGTACCCTTTGTCCGATACAAGCTCATAATAAAGGTAATCCTTATTAATTATTTAAGAGCACCAAGTTATCTATTTACAATCCATTATATATATACATATAAGTAGAAAAACTTACTAGAATAGGCATTTATAAAATCCATCAAAGACTCCAGTGCCTGTGGAGATGCTTTCCATATCACCTTAGTGGGACCCATAATCCTAAAAAAAACACAATAATACATACAAACAACATACAACTCATAAACACTTTGAAAAAAGTCAAGGTACATCTCAACTTGCCTTAAATAAAGATCCTCAAGTCAAAACACCATTCAAAGCCTCAACTGGAAGCTTAACTCCCTTGAATCAACACCAAATACATCCAAACTACTTAAAAATTACTTTTATAAGGCGAAAGAAAGCTCATAATCCTATATTGGCCCTATTTAAGAATGGTTCAAAATGAGTATGAAGAATAAAGAAAAATATTAAAGGAGTAAAATTTGAATTTTATTTAAGAATAAGTTTCCCCATATCAAGAGGAGACTATAGTTGAAAACCCATGCAAAGAGGAGCAACAATCAGGCCTCAAATATAAAGAAAACTAATTTAATCTTTACAAGGTAAAAACCCCAAAACACATTTAAAATGATGAATTAGAAGGTGTTTTGAACATGGAATCATAGGAAATGGTAAATATAATATTAGGAACTTAACCACAAAAGATATCTTGAAAAGTCTTTTGAAATTGCCTTAAAACAAACTTCTAAAGGTTAAATATGGTGAAAATAGGGTTTTGGATCAAGACGAGGATTAAATTCCATCTAGGTAAAAAAAGGACTTTGCTATTACAGAACCCAAGGCCATAAATACGAAGTTCAACCCGACCTAAACCCTCTGATTTAAGACAAGATATTGTGAATGCAATGATGAAATAGACCCGCCCACTAGTTACTCATCGTGATAGTAGAGCCCACTATCATGATGTGAAAAAGGGGAAATTTACTCTTCACAAATATGATGTTGTCATCACTAATACAATGAGAGTGAAAATACTACTTTGTGAATGTGATAGAGGAGTTCACAAATACAAAGGAAAGGGTCATATGCACCAGCAACTCTAGTATTAGCAAGATGCAAGGGATGAAATCTTTTGAATGGACCCTTGGGATTCATTCAAGACAGAATAAAAATAAGTCAATAATTTTATTAGGCTAATTTTGATGTTTTAGACTCAATGACAATGTAAAATTTTTGAAAAAGGATCGTTTTCACAAAATTAACTATCGATACCCTTTTTACCATTTTCTAAATAAATAGGTCAAAATGAGATATAAAGTCCCCAATACCAAACCAACCCAGCTATTAACCCAAATTTGGCATTCTAGATCTGCTAGCTTAATCCATATTGCCATTCAACACTTGGATTAAGAAATGTTGACCGAAATTAACTATTGGCTCCATAATCCTCAAAATAACATCAACTCACCCAAAACATTCGTGAAGGCCTTGTGGAACGTTCCAACCAGCCTCATAACTCACAAATTAGATAAGCAAACCACTGAGAAGGGAAAATAGTCAAAATATAGAAATTTCTAAATTTTAATATGAGGGTCATTACAATTCCTTATGAAAATCTATGGTTAATCAGGACCTTCATTAGATTTAATAGGATTTTGCAGAATTAAAGGGTGTTCTCGGCTAAGGTACGAGTCACTTATCTATTCAAAATCCCATAATTAGGTCAAGTCATTATATACTAGTGATAGCCAGAAACTACAGAAACTAGAATTTGACTAAGGAAAATAAAGTAATAATTCAATGATAAATGAAAATTAGACACAAGAAGAGGAGGTTATTAAGAACTATAAGATAAGTCAATCCTTCAACCCTTAATTACAAGCTTCAAATCACACC
Organism: Capsicum annuum; assembly: GCF_002878395.1. Classification (NCBI taxonomy): domain Eukaryota; kingdom Viridiplantae; phylum Streptophyta; class Magnoliopsida; order Solanales; family Solanaceae; genus Capsicum; species Capsicum annuum. The sequence goes on from NC_061114.1 coordinate 142,879,709, forward strand.
TAATTCCTATGGTGACAGATATAGAAATGGTTACCCTCAAAATCATTTATTTCTAAGTCAAGCATCAATAAATCCTGAACAAACTCTCTTAAAGAGATTTATTCATTAATATTAAAAATCTAATATTAAAAATCAAACCAAGGAAAATAAAGCATGTTTTGGGTATTTATGCCCCTAGGTCAATTATTACAAACTGGGGTCCAAAAGTGATCCATTTTTATTAAACTAGTCAAATTAACATATTTCGCTCATCTTGCCACATAGATAGGCGTCTTTCTATACAAGTATAATGACTCAAGAATTCCCCCTAGTCGTAAAATAGTGCTTGGAGTCAAAAGTGACCCCAAGCTAACCCATGGCCTTGAATAACACTATGAGTACTAAAAAAAGTAACAAAATACTAGGCAGGCACTAAACTAAAATAATTGGTGGAAATCATAATAATGTAAAACTGAATATCAACAAAAATAGGAAATAGAACTGGCTGACAAAACATCCTGCCAAAAATCTAAATATCAGTCTAATAGCCTCTAAATTTGTAAGAGTTTTTGGGACAATTCCCCAACTAACTATAACTAACTCAAATAAAATAAACTAACAAGAAAATAAACAACAGATAACTAGTCCTTAAATGATGAGGACTAACCAGAAACTACTTCCTAGTAGTGCGGGAATGTGCTAAGTATGATCTGGGTACTGAGCGTCCACACCTATATTATTAAATAATATAGCATAAAAAAGTATGCAATTAGTACTTTAAATGTACCGAGTATTTGAGATGAGAGAACTTACTAAATATAAGCTGAACATGAATGTATGAAATCTGGTGACTAAATGCAAGACCAAGTATTATCATGTACTGAATGAAAATTAAATAGTCGAATATGTAAATACAAGGTCATATAAATCTGAAATATGACTTGAGGACTATGGGAGATAATAATAACTGGCATACCCGAATCTGAGCAAATTGATGTCCAATTTGTAAACCCAGTTCGAAGGGTGTCAGTACCTTACCAAAGGTACCAATATTGGATGGCGTGGATCCATTAAACTAATATCTCAAAGGATTAGAGTGTCAGTCCAAACTAGTGGGTGACACCTTATAACCTATGGAACTTAGAGACTTCTACTAAAGGTCTCAGTCCTTACTAATAAGTGTGTCTTCATCCATACGTTCACTCAGTGCTAAGTACCACTCCAAACTGAACGACACTGGAAACTTATGTACATGCTCAATACACTAATATTCTTGAAAATACCAACATATGCATAATCTAAAGTACTCAAGACACGTCAACTGATACATTCATGAAACTTTAGGTATCAAGTTTTCATAACCCACTATCTCTAACTATACAACTGTACATGATAATATTAAAAAGCTAATTATAATAGAGATTTCCCAACTTCAAGCCAAAACTCAATCATTTATTAAATAAAGGGGAAACTTATGATTCTGAGCGTGCAAATATGTTACTCACATAGGAAAACTAGTACTCATGATTTAATTACAATAGCAACTGAAGGATTTAATAAAAACTCATATTGACTTGGAACCCAACTTAAAGGGAGAGTGTACTTGAGGTTTTAGAAGTTTTTAGGACTAAATGGGTGGAAGAGACCTATTGCTGAAATCTTGCATACCTAGAGATAGATTTATTGAATAACTTCCTAGAATTTGTGCTTAAAGTTGAGGAACCGTAACTTGCTATTGGAGAAGTGAAAATTGTGCCTTTGTGCTAAGTGTTGAATGATTCTTAGTTTATGACGTGTTTGGGGAATACCAACCCTAAATAATCTGTCTTTTAGTGCCCAAATGGTGTGTTTTTGGGGTTAAAAGTATAGGAAAATACCTAAAAGCCCTATTTAAATTTTGTAGGAATTTCTGGGATATAGTCTTAATGGCTTAGGCAATGATTGTTAGGCTAATAATTAGTTATGGATAGGATTCATTGTCAAAGGACCTATGCCTTGGACTCTAACTAGTATGACAATGACCTCTCACCTAATGACTCATTAAGACTGATAATGGGTTTTTAAAAAGAGCCATTATCAATAACTTAATTTCTTGGATTCCTTCTATTATGTTGACGTGTCCACCTAATGACTCACTAGGATAGAAAATGAATCGTATCTTGGACTCATCACCACTAAGCTAAAATCTAGGATCCGTATTCGTAATTGTTGTGGAAATAAATCAACATAATAACTCATCATGTCTGACCATGATTCATTGACAGAGTCATTGTCATTGGCAATTTGTAGTTCATCGGGAAATTTTCTAGAACTTTTTTCTACGATAATAGATTAAGGTAAGAATAGTGGCATCCAAAAGCTAATTCGATAGCCTATCTTGTGATGGGTATAGAGCTCAAAAGGTTAGGGTGTTACAATATCTCAACTTTGGGATCATTCATCCTCAAATGAAAATGACAAAGCTAAAAGTATAGGGTAAAAGCTAAGATTTTTTTCTTGCACGAAATAGTTACGAGCGCAAACATGAGTTAATATCTGAATCTAAAACTAATGTATGGACCAAGCTAAACTCATGACTGCATGCTATGACATAGGAATAGCTTGATGGTATGATATAGAAATAAGAGAACTAGTTAATTAAGAAAACTATTACCTCAAGTTGGGAATGGGTTCAAAGAGATAAGATGTGGATATTTTTCCAGCACATATGTCTTTGATTCCTAAGTAGCTCCCTCAACTGACTAATTTCTCCATAGAACCCTTACTAAAATAACCTCATTATTCCTCATCTATGAATCTAAAGTTCAAGGACCTCAACTGGGACCTCTTCATAAGAGAGGTTGTCTCCCACGTTAACCCTTTCTAAAGGGACTACTAAGGTTAGATCACCAATGCATTTCTTCATCAAAAAGACATGGAAGACTGGATACACTAATGCTACATCTGTAGGAAAATCTAACTCATAGGATACCTTTCCATATTAACTCATAAACTTGTAAGGAACGACATGAAGGGGACTGAGCTTCCTTTTCTTACCAAACCTCTTCACCCCTTTTATGGGTAAAATTTTCAAGTAGACAAAATCATTAACATCAAATTCAAGATCCCTTGTCCTCATATCTACATTGGATCTTTTATGAATTTATGCTATTTTTAATATTTCTCTAATCAGCTGAACCTTTTCTATCACCTCATGCACTAAATCTGGCTTTATCAAAGAAACTTCACCAATCTTAAACAACCCAATGGTAAATCTACACCTTCTACCATAAAAAGCCTCAAATGGGGCCATCTTAATATAGGAGTGATAGCTGTTATTATAAGCAGACTCGATTAAAGGTAGGTGATCATCCTAACTTCCCTTTAAATCAATCACACATGCCAACAACATGTCTTCTAAGGTATGAATGGTCCTCTCAACCTCACCATCTGTCTGTGAGTTAAAAGTTGTACTAAGATGAACTTAGGTTCCTAGAACCTTCTAAAAGGTTTTCCAAAATTAAGAGTTAAACTGGGTACCTCTATTTAAGATGATGGACAAAGGGAGCCCATGAAACTTTTTAAACTCTTTCAAATAAAGCTTAGTATAATCATAGGATGAGTCTAAATTATTAACTGGCAAAAAGTGGGCTGACTTTTTCCTTCCATCCATGATACCCAAATAGAATCATGTTATTGATGAGTACAAGGAAACCCTTTAATGAAGTTCATATTCACCACCTTCAACTTCCAAATAGGAATACTAAAATCTTAAAGCGTACCACTAGGTCTCTAGTGCTCAACCTTAATCTACTAGAAATTCTGATACTTAGTTATGAATTCTATGATATCCTTCTTTATGTCAATCGACCAATAGACTTCCTACAAATAATGGTTCATCTTAATAACTCCTGGGTGAATAGAATATTGAGAACTATGAGCTTCTCCTAATATCCACTACCTTAGATCATCCATATCTGTAATACCCCATATTTCCCTAACCTAGATTAACCCTCAGTACATAGGTTATCCTAAATAAAATTTTTGAAATACTCAGTAATTTTTAGATTTGAGCCTGATATTACATAGGAAATTTGATTATCTTTTCAATGATATAAAATTCACCTAAATCTGACATCGGAAAAGAAATTATGGCAATTTTAGGTTACGGTCGTTAAACATTGTCATTCTGGCCAGTAGCACATTGCGGAGTATGTTAAAAAATAGTAATTGTCAATTTCTAGTATTACTCCGAGATACTGATGCATCGCGCCATAGACCTAGTTCACAATTGGCAATTTCCAGTGTACTAACGTGTTGCGGTGCACTTTCGATTCACAAATAAAGTGGCAGCACGATACCACAGCATCACGCCACCATACAATTTCCTAGTTATCATTTTCTAGTGATATGGCGCAATAGCATCGTGTCGCGCCAGGGAACAAGATCGGGAAAATTTCTCAAAAAATTAAAGTTGTGCCCAGGGTTAAAACAGTCTTTTCCCATGATTTTATTTCATCCAGATGTGGGATTTAAGCTCTAAAACTGTGTAAAATCCTTCATTATTCACTTTTGTCCAAAATCAAAAGGTAGTTCTCTCTCAAGAGAACAAACCCTAGTCCAAGAATCAAGGTCCTTCTTCAAGAATCTCCCCCAACAACCTTCAAGAACTCTTCTTCTAAGGTATGTTAGATGTTTATCCATGGATCCTTTCCTTCCATGGATCCCAAGAAACCTTTTTCAATATACAAGAATTATGATTTATGATTTCCATGTTTTAATCAGATAGAATTCATGTTCATAATGTTATTTGAGTTTTAATCAATTATTTAGATTACAAGTTCCAAGGATTAATTCTAGTATGTGTTGAATTCCATGGTATTCATGATAAACCCTTCAAAATTTGTAAGATTGATTGTTGTAACCATTCTAACCCTAAGTGTTTATGATTTAATAAACAAGGTATGCTTCTTATGCATTTGATAAATAATCTATGAGAATGGAATAATGTCATTATAGCATGCTATGTATTCCCAATTCATGTAGAAGTTAATGCATTACAAGTGTTTAATGGAATGTCTCTTTGAAGGAATTATGACCAAGTGAACATTGTTATGCTATTCAAGATTGTGCTTTTCTTTACTTTTCATGGTATAAAGTCTTGCGGGTATTTTATACCAGACAACTTAGCTATTTATTTAGAGCCAGTGTCAGTTATAGAATAGTATTAGTCATGTAACGATCAGTAGTACTCTCAGTCCATTATGGAACTCAGTAGAATTCGATCAGTTACAGAACTTAGGAAAAACTCAATAATCTCATGAATTCAGTCCAATTCAGTCTAGTATAATAGTTTAATGTCATTCAGTTGGGAGTAGGATTCAGCATTGAGTAAACCCAAGGATGGGGTCTCACCTACCAGCAGAGGGTGTGATCCTTAGAAGTAATCCTTGTAGTATAAAACTACGTAGCCAGCGTAGGTGGAGATATCACACCTACCAGTTGAGGGTTGATAAGGTGCTCTACCTGACAGTAAAGGATACCACCGTTCTCGTTTAGGGAACTTACCAGTATAGGGTTACTTTTCATCTTGTCTTTACCTGTGGTACGATAATAACAACCTTCCAATTAGAGTTACAAATTGGAACCCAGCTCAGTTATTAGTGAAGATTTGGGGCATGTTGGTTAGATAATTACCTCCCACAACTTCAATTTCAGTCTCAGTCTTCAGAATAGAACTCAGTTCATTTCTAAAGAATTTGGACTATTAGATACAGTCACTCAGTTATTAGTAACTCAGATTATCAGTATATTCAGTTATCAGATATCAAATTGAGTAGTAGTATACTCAGTCATAGTATGCATAGTATGTTCAGTAGTTATAGATCCTTTATGTATGCTAATCCAGCTCTTGCATATCAGTCAGTTAGTTATTGATCTTGCATATGAACCCATGCATTCATCCTTATGTCATTTAGAATACTAGTACATCCCACATACTGACCGCATACCCATTTCTCATGCTATGATGTTTCATATTATAGTTTCAAATGCTCAGGTTCCTGACCACGCTTACCCAGATTTAGGCAATAGTAGCAGATTTAGCAGTGAGTCCTCATCTATCGAGGATATACTTTTATTTTAGTACTTCAGCTTAGCAGTATTTTAGTAGATGGAGTTAGTTGGGGGATTGTCCTATCAACTCCACTTTTAGATAGTTTCAGTTAGAGGCTTTTCAGACTAGATTTTCAGATAGTATTTCAAATTTATATTTGATATTTTATATTTTATTAGTATATTAGATGTTTTGAATGTAATGGAATTTCAGCCCATTTTTCCTTATTAATTTTAGTTTTATCATTCAGTTCTCACCGCAGGTACCAGCTCATGGGTTAGCTTATGGTCCCTCGAGATCATTAGCACCATTTAGCATCCAGGGTGCAGACTCGGGGCGTTACAAACTTGGTATCAGAGTCTAAGGTATAATAGAGTCCTAGGAAGTCTAAAAAGCTGTATTGTATAGAGTCTTGTGCATAGGTGTGTAGCGCGCCACACTTATGGACAGGAGGCTAAGAAATGTTTTAGGAAAAGTTTCCCTTTTTTCAATATTCACGTCGTGTGAGTCAAGTTAATCTCTCAATCTAATCCATTTTTTCCTTTTGTTTACAGAATATGCCTCCCAAAAGGACTAATGAAAGAAGAACCAGAAATTGTTCAGCCCCTTAGCCCATTCAGGAATATCCCCTAGATGAACATATCTCTCATACAAAATTTAGAGCTGTATTCACTACTATAGCTAATTCAGTAGTAGCTCAGAATAAATGGCCAGCTGCTGTTCCAGTTAACCCATTGGCCAATACTACTGCAACCAGAACTTGGGACTTCACTCAGATGAATCCTCCTTCCTTTACAAGATCTAAGTCTGAAGAGGATCTACAGGAATTCCTCAATTAGGTTCAGAAAGTCACAAATATCATAGGAATAACTTCTAGTGAGGGTTCTGAGTTAGCCACCTATCAGCTATAAGATATAGCCTATACGTTGTTTAAGTAGTGAAAGGTAGATAAGAGTATAGATACAGAGCCCATAGACTGGGAAGAGTTTGCTACTACCTTCATAAAAAGATTCTTTCCGTTAGAGTTGAGAGAAGACAAAGTGTTAGAGTTCATTAATCTCAGACAAGGTAGTATAATCGTGAAAGAGTATTCCCTCAAGTTTACTCAGTTATCCATGTATGCTTTCCATGTAGTAGCAAACAATAGGTCCAGAATGAGCAAGTTTGTATCTAGATTGTCAAACAGTATGGTTATGGAGTGCAGAACAACAATGTTGATTAAAGAGATAGACATATCTAGGCTTATGGTCTTTGCTCAACAGATTGAGGAGCAGAAGCTTAAGAAGAAGGAGAGAGAAAATAAAAGGTCTAGAACAGGTAGCCTTAATTTCAATCAACCTAAGTCAGATGGGGATAACTATTCTGAGTTTTGTCCAAAGTCTTCAGTCCCAGCTCCATCCTCAGCCAGTGTATCGATGACCCAGGATAGCATAAGCATTGGTCGTACTAATCTATTTTGCAGAGAGTGTAGTAAGAATCATAAGGGTATGTGCAGAGCTAGTAGTGATGTTTATTTTGGGTTTGGCAAGCCAGGCCACAGAATCAGAGATTGTCCTCAGTCAGGTTCTCATAGGTAGTATACTTGTCCTTCAGCTGAGTCAGGTCACCAAAATCAGCAAGGTGCCGTGTCCAGTGCCATCAGTGGGAAACTCCTAAGTAGGCTTTATTCATTTTAATCCAGACAAGATTAGGAAAGTTCTCCTAATATGGTTACTGGTATGTCATAGACCTCCAATTTACATATTTATACCTTAGTTTTAGATCTCAGATATTAAGTCATAATTTAGTTCGTAGGTGCCCCGTACAACATCTCATGCTTCTCCTTAGTATCTCAGCTAAGTCAGCATTCTCAAGGGACATAGTGTCCCAAGGGGGAGATGCACTATAATCCCCGAGCTACCATGATCTAAACCTTCTATTTTATCTTCATGTAGTGAATCCAGTTAGAGTAATGGGTCCTCATAGTTGACCCTCAAGACCCAATCTCAGCCGTAAGATATGTACTCAAGGGCTTAGTTTAGTTTACGATATTCAATTTATGCATCATGATTCAGGCTTAGTTATGTCCTCATGTTACTATTCATGCATATTCAGTCATGTATTCATCAATCTGCTCAGACATGTACTCGTGGATCAGACATGCATGTTCAATATGTAAACTCAGCTTATCAGTATTTTCAGTCATGTATCCTATGCATCAAATTTACATGTTTAGGATGTAAGTTCAGTCTATCAGGATAATCACATAATTATGCTTTAGTTGTGCATGTCTATTTTAGTACATAAACTCAGTCTATCCGTACTCTTTCAGCTTAACTAGCCACATTCGAGGACGAATGTTCCCAAGGGGAAGATATTGTAATACCCCGTATTTTCCTAGCCAAGATTAACCCTCAATTTATGCATTATCAAAAATAAAATTTTTGAAATACATAATAATTTTCAGATTTGATCCTACCATTGCTTAGGAAATTTGATTAACTTTCCAACGATAAAAAACTCGCCTAAATCCAATAACCAAAAAGTAAGTAATGGCTATTTTAAGTTTCAGTCGATAAACATCGTCATTCAGGACAGTAGCGCATCACTGAGTATATTAAAATAGAAATTTTTAATTTCTAGTGTTTCTCCACGATATTGGCACATCACGTTATTGACCCAGTTCACAATTGGCAGTTTCTATTGTACAAATGAAATTCCATCGTGTTGCGGTGCACTTCCAGTTCACAAACAAAGTGGCAACGCGATACCACCGTGTCGTTCCACCATAAAATTTCCCAGTTTTCATTTTCAAGGGAAACAATGCTATAGCATCGTGTTGCGCCTAGGGACCAGGTCGGGAAAATTTGTCAAAAAATTAAAGTTGTGCCCAGGGTTAAAATAGTCTTTTCCTATGATTTTATTCAGCCTAAATGTGGGATTTATGATCTAAAAACATGTAAAACCCTTCATTATTCACTTTTCCCCAGAATCAAAAGGTAGTTCTCTCTCAAGAAAAAAACCCTAGTCTAAGAATCAAGGTCCTTCTTCAAGAATCTCCCTAAGAACCTTCAAGAACTTTTCTTTTGCGGTATGTTGGATGTTCATCCATGGATCCTTACCTTCCATGGAACCCAAGAATCCCTTTTCAATAAACAAGAATTATGATTCATGATTTCCATGTTTTAATTTGATAGAATTTATGTTCATGATATTATTTGAGTTTTAATCCATGATTTAAATTATAAGTTCCAAGGATTGATTCTAGTATGTGTTGAATTCCATGGTATTCATAATAAACCCTTCAATTTGCAAGATTGATTGTTGTAACCAAGTTAACCCTAAGTGTTTATGATTTAATGAACCAATTATGCTTTTTATGTGTTTTATAAATGGTCTATGAGAATGAAATAATGTCATTATAGCATGCTAACATGTATTCCCCATTCATGTACAAGTTAATGCATTACAAGTGTTTGATGGAATGCCTCTATGAATGAATTATGACCAAGTGAACATTGTTATGTTATTCAAGATTGTTCTTTTCTTTAATTTTCATGATATCAAGTCCTGGGGTATTTAATACCCGACAGCATAGCTGTTTATTTAGAGCTAATGTCAGTTACAGAATAGTATTAGTCATGTCACGATCAGTAGTAATCTCAATCCGTTACAGAACTTAGTAGAATTAGTTAGTTACAGAACTTAGGAATAACTAAGTAATCTTAGTGAATTTAGTCAAGTTCACTCCAGTATAACAGTTCAGTGTCCTTTAGTTGGGAGTAGGATTTAACACCAAGGGAACCCAAGGATGGGGGCTCACCTACCAGCAAAGGGTGTGATCCTTAGAAGCAATATTTGCGTTCATGAACTACATAGCCAGCATAGGTTGATAAATTACACCTGCCAGTTAAGGGTTGATAAGGTACTCTACCTGCCAGTAAAGGGTGCCTCCATTCTCATTTAGGGAACCTACTAGTAGAGGGTTACTCTTCAGCTTGTCTTTACCCGTGGCACGGTACTGATACCCTTCCAATTAGGGTTATAGATTGGAACCCAACTCAGTTATTAGTTAAGATTTAGGGCATGTCGGTTAGATGATTACCTCCCACAGTTTCAGTTTTAGTCTCAGTCTTTAAAATAGAACTCAATTAAGTTCTACAGAACCAGTACTTTCAGATATAGTCACTCAGTTATTAGTAACTCAGATTATCAGTATATTCAGTTATCAAATATCAGATATCAGATTCAGTTGCAGTATACTCAGTCACATTATGAACAGTATGTTCTGTAGTTATAGATCCTCAATGTTTCTAATCTAGCTCTTGCATGTCATTCAGTTAGTTATTAATCCTGCATATGAACTCATGCATTCATCCTTACCTCATTTAACATACCATTACATTCCCACGTACTGACCGCATACCCGTTTCTGGTGCTATGATGTTTCATATCATACATTCAGACGCTCAAGTTTTTGCCATGCTTAGCCAGATTCAGCTAGCAGTAGCAGATTTAGTAGTGAGTCCTCATTTATCGTGGATATACTTTTATTTCAGTACTTCAGCTTAGCATTATTTTAGTAGATGGAGTTAGTTGAGGGATTGTCCCATCAAGTCCACTTTTAGATAGTTTCAGTTAGAGGGTTTTCAAACTAGATTTTCAGACTGTATTTTAGATTAAGATGTTATGTTTTATCACTATTTCATATGTTTTGAACCTTATGTTATTTCAGCCCATTTTTCTGCATTAATTTTAGTGTTATTATTCAGTGCTCACAGCAGGTACCAGCTCATGGGTTAGCTTGTGGTCCCTCGGGATTGTAAGCATTGTGTAGTGCCAAGGTGCATACTCGAGGCGCTACAACATCTGAATCACATAATCTGCCCTGAAAATAAAAAACACCATCTCTCTCTTAGGAGAAAACCTCTACCTTCTAATTCTAAACTATATTTTTCAACTTTAGCAAAATAGGATCACTATCTTGCTTTTCTTTCACCTTAACAACCTAAGAAGATTTCAAACCATTCTGAACCTAGACACTACCTTCGGTTGAATAAACCAACCAAAATCTTAACCAAGAAAGTTGATGAACCTCATAAACTAACTTTTTCTTATCATCCTCAATATTAGCAACACTACCCATAGACAATCTGCTAAGGGCATTATCCACAATATTGGCCTTACCCAGACGGTACAAGACACTCATATCATAGTCTTTAAATAACTCTAGATACCTTCTCTAATAAAGATTTAGATCTTTCTAAATGACCAAATAATGAAGACTTTTGTTATCAGTGAACACATCAACATGGACCTATATAGATAATGCCACCAAATCTATAAGGCAAACCCGACTGCTGCTAACTCAAGATCATGAGTTGTGTAGTTCTTCTCATAAGGATTGAGTTGCCTAGAATAATATTCTATAAACTTAACTCATTACATCAAAATAAAATGAAGACCAACAGTGAAAGGATTACAATATACCACAAAACCATTTAAATACTTTAGTAGAGTCAAAATTGGAGCAGAGGTAAGTCTAGTGTTTAACTCCCTAAAAACTCTTCTTGCAAGAATTTGACCACTGGAATTTGACTTTCTTATAAGTTAATCTAGACATGGAAGAAGAAATACAGGAAAATTCTTTGATAAAAGATTGGTAGTAACCGGTTAAACCCATAAAACTCTGATATCTAATAGAGAGATAGGTATAGGCCAATTTCTTACTACTTTGTCATTGGGAATCAACTCGAATGCCTTCACCATAGATAATATGACAAAGAAATGTTGTCGATTTCAACCAGAATTTACACTTGCTGAACTTAGGGAATAAATGTTGATCTTTAAGAGTCTGCAAGACAATCCTCAAATGATCTACATGTTCACACTCACTATTGGAATAAATGAGGATGTCATCTATGAAGACTATAACAAACATGTCTAAGTATTGATTGAACACATGTTCATCTGGTCAATAAAAGCCGCAGGAGAATTCATTAGTCCAAATGATGTATAAATTTAAAGTGACTATACCGAGTTCTAAAGGCTATTTTTGGAATATCACAAACTCTTACTCTAAGCTGATAATAGCTGGATCTGAGGTCTATCATTGAAAAACAATTTTCACCCTGAAGTTGGTCAAAAAAGTCATCAATCTTGGGGATGAGATACGTATTTCTTGATTGTGACCTTATTCAACTAGTAGTAGTCGATGCACATTCAAAGAGAACCATCTTGCTTACGCACGAAAAGAACTTGAGCATCCCATTGAGAGATATTAGGCCATATGAAACCCTTATATAAGAGATCTTTTAACTGTTACTTCATTTTCTTAAGTTCAGCTGAATTCATTTTGTAAGGTGGAATAAAATAGGCTGGGTATTTTGAAGGAGATTTATTTCGAAGTCAATTTATTGCTTGGGAGGAACTCTAGGAAGATAACCAGGAAACACTTTTGGAAATTCATTTAATATAGAATCATGATTCCTTGACTCAAACAAGATGATAGATGTACCCCTTGGAAATTAGTTTTTTCCTTAAGAAATGAAATAAATTAACCTGTAGGCACTGAGGTACTATCATTCCACTCTATGACTGGCCTATTTGGAAATTAGAACTAGATTATTCTATTTCTAAAATCAACGAAGGCATAGAAAGAGTAGAGCCAATTCATGCAAAGAACAACATCAAAATTGGTCATGTCTAACTCAATAAGATCAACTGAGGTGATTTTCTAGGATACTGTTATTGGGCAATTTTTGTGTACCCATCTAGCTATGATTGATCTACCATCTGGAGTATAGATTGAGAAGGGTTCTTCTAGGATTTTAGTACTGATACACAAATCAACTGCTATAAAGGGAGTCATGAAGAAAAGTGTTTCTCCAGGATCTAACAATGTATAAACATGAAGGTGAAAGACTTTCAACATAACAATAACCACATCAAGAGAACCTTTCTGATCCTATCCAGTCAAAAGGGCATAAAAACTACCCTAATGTTGTCCACCAGTTCTACTAGAAGTGGCACCCTACTGAGTTCTGCGACTTACTGGAACTGTAAAAGAGTTAGACTGACTCTACTAATGAAAATCTTTACCCCTCTATGCAGTCATCGGGCATTCTCTCACTCAATGGCTTGACTTAAGACACTTGAATAAAGCATCTCTACTAGCCATGCATTCACCCTTTTGGTTCCTACTTTATCTCTTCTAAATTGGGTTGGTGCAACTACTAGTCACACTATCTTGGGACTTAGATCCTGGTGGTTTGTCTTGAGTATCCTACCTAAACTTGGTAACTGGAGAACTAATAGAAAATAGGGATAGGGTTAAATATTTCTAGAAGAATTGAGAGAGATTTCCACCATCTAACCTCTATTGAGAGAAATTAAACTACCAATTCAGACCCTTTTATTCTCTCAATCGTTCTCTTTGATATTTACCTCTTTGATTTGTTGGGCATAAACCATCAATCAAGAGGTATCCATCTCCTTTACTAACATGATCATCCTACACTCCTTGACCATATCTTCCAAAACATTAGACATAAACTTAATCATTCGGGCCCTAGAATCAGCTACCATAGTCGGAGCATACCTTTCCAATTAAGTAAACTATAATGAATACTCTTTCATACTCATATTGACCTACTTTAGGTTTATGAACTCCTGTAACTTTTCTTTCCTTAAATCAAATGGAAAGAATCTATCAAAAATGCAATAATGAACTCATCCCACTTTAGTGGTCGTGCGTCAGTACCTCAATCTTTATTCCACTGGTTATACCAAGTGTGAGCCACTCCTGGCAATAATAGGCAACCAAAGCAGTGCTTTCATAAAAAGTTACACCCATGATCTCAGTCACTTTCTTAACACTATCTAGGAACTCTTATAGATCTTCTTCATATTTAGACACAAAGAATACTGGCGGATTCATTTGAGTGAAGTCCTAAATTCTAGTTGTCACCGTATAAATAGTTGTGTTGGTTGGGCCAACAACTTGTTAGTTATTTTTAGTTGTTTTGGATTGAGATAATAATGTTAAAGTAGACCTGAACTCAACATGAGAGACCTACTCATTGAAGGGGTCTTCGAGAATAGGCAGAGGTGATTGTTGATTTCCGTTTCTCCATCTGTTAATTCTCTTAGGAGGCATTTTTTATATCTTGATAGAGGACGAGGTAGATGAATAATTTTAATAGATTTTACATTCTATCGCACGATATAAATCATCAAAGAAGTGAGACTTCCCTAACATATTTCATAGCATCTCACTTATAGGTGTCGTACATTTCACACCCATGAACCAGACTCTACTTAATGTGGCTTTTGGACACCCTAGGACACTCTAAACCAACTTATCTGATAACAAGTTCTTAAAATACGAGACTCCCCCCTAGTCATAACACGAGTCTTAAAGTGACAAGCGACCTCAAGCTAACTCAATGGCTGGCATAACACTAAGAATACTAAAATTTAACAAAATACTAGGAGGAAGCTAAACTAAAATAACTGGTGGAAATAATAAAAATGTAAAATTAAATATCGACCAAAATAAGAAGTAGAACTGTCTGACAAAACATCCCACTGAAAATCTAAACATTTGTTTGAAAGCCTTTAAATCTATAGTAGTTTTTGGAACAAGCCCCCAACTAACTCCAACTGACTAAAATAAAATAAACTAACAAGAAAATAAAAAATAGATAACTAGTTCTAGAATGATGAGGACACACCAAAGCTACTATTGAGTAGTGCGGGAACTTCTACGTGCGATCCAGGTACTGAATGTCTAAACCTATATTATAAGAAAATATAACATAGAAAAGAATGCGATCAGTGATTTAAATGTACTTAGAATTTGATGTGAGAGAACTAACTAAATATAAGTTGAACATGAATGCATGAAATATGATGACAGAATGCAAGACTAAATATTATCATGTACTAAATGAAAACTTAATATCTAAATAGCTTAATATAAGGTCATGACAATTTTAAAACAAAACATAATCTAAACATGACATGAGGACTGTGGGAGCTAATAGTAACTGATATGCACCAATCTTAGCAAATCGGGGTCAAATCTATAACCCCAGTTAGAAGAGTATCAATTCGTTGCCAAGTTTACTAACACTGTCTAGGGTGGATCCGATAAATTAATGTCCCGAAGGATTAGGGTGTTAGTCCTTATTGGCGAGTGACCCCTTATAACCTATGGTGGTGTTGTAGTTCTGGAACATAGGAACTTCTACTATAGGTCTTAATACTAACTAATGGGTGAACCTTCATCCCTATGTTTAGTTGGTGCTAAGTACCACTCCTAACTAAGTGACGTTGAAACTAATATATATTCTCAATATAGTAATATTCTTAAAGATAGAAACAACTAATATATATGATCAATATAGTAATACACTTTTAAATAGCAACATATGCATAATCTAAAGTGCTCAAAACATGTCAATAGATACATGCATGAAATCCTAGGTCTCGTGTGTTCATAACCCACCAACTCTGACTAATACAACTGAACATGATAATACTAAAAAGCTGATCATAATTGGGAATTTCCTACTTCAAGGTAAAACTCAATTATTTATCAAATAAAGGGGTAATTATGAATTTGTGAATGTGAATATGGTTCTCATACGGGAAAAATCAATACTCATGATTTAATTACAAGAACAATTGAAAGAATTAAGGAAAACTCATACTTGACCTGGAACCCAACTTGAAGGGAAAGTAAACTTAAGAATTTATAAGTATTTAGGACTCAATGTGTGGCAGGGAACCACTGATAAAATCCCATATACTTGGAGTTAGATTTCTAAAAGAACTTCTTGGAATTTGTGCTTAAGGTTGTGCTGTGTTGTTGGAGAAGATAAAATTGCCCCTTTGTGCTAAGTGTTGAATGATTCTAAGTTTAAGAGGTTTTAGGGTAATATTCACCCCTAATAACTGGTCTTGGAGTGCTCAAACAATGTGGGTTTTGGTTAAAATAATGGAAAAAGACCTAAAATCACCTTTTATATCATGGAGGAATTTCTAGGATATAGTTTTACTAGCTCAAGTAATGACTCATTTGGTCTGATAACGCGTCGTGCCTGGAGTAATTATCAGAGGACCTAAGCCTTAGACCCTCACAAGTATGACAATGACTTCTCACCTAACAAATCAATAGGACTGATAATGGGTCATTAGAAAGAGTTATTAGCAAGAACTTGATTTATTGGATTCCTTATGTTGTGACAATAGGTCCACCTAACTACTTGTTAGGATCGATAACAAGATGCATACTGGACTTGTCCCAATAAGCTGAAATTTGGGATCCTTCCCTATTTTGGAAACGACAACCCATAAAGACTCATTATGTCAGACCATGGATCATTGCCAGAGTCATTGTCACTGGCAGTTGACAGGCCCTCGGGCTAATTTTCTAGAACTTCTTAGTATGATAACATATTAAGGTAAGACTAGTGGCATTGGAAAGACAATTCAATTGCCTATATTTTGATGGGTCTAGAGCTTAAAAACTTTGGGTATCACAGCAAGTCAGGGGTACAGATGCCACTATATTTACCTGTTGTCACATATGGGTTACTTGCAGGCCCAGGTAAGCTAGTAGGTGCACATTGTGTGTTTTTAGCTCTGTTTTACACTCTTTTGATCCCTTAAAGTCCATTTTATCCTTTGTAGAAGTAATTTCTAATATGTAGCTTACTTTTTAAGGTATTATAATTTTATCAAGCACCTCTCTTTTCATGAACACTCCTTTGAGTACTTAATATTGCTGAGCTTAGCTTCTAGTGAAGGGCCTTGAGCACATTCAGATTGTATCATGCTCTTCATAATGATAATAATTTAACCTTAAATTCATGGGTTTATTATCTTTTAGTATGTCAAAGAGTGAGATATTACACTCATTGAAGATGTTGTGCCCTTGATATTTTGAAGGAATAGTAATCTTATAGGTATTACTATTTATCCTCTCATGTAATTGATATGGTCCATCACATAGAGGCATAAACTTGACATTTCTTTGGGTTTGAAATACCTTTATGGATATGTATCCATGCCCAATTATTTGGTTGAAGTACAAGCCTTTTCTGTCCCTCATTCATTATTTTGGCCAGTTCTTGATTCTTCTCAAGGCATACTCTCACCTTCCCCTGTATTTTCTTTATTGCTTCTTCACTTTTTTTTCATTTAAGATAATTTCAATATCACTAGACAAAGGAGATAGATCTAAAAGGGTTAGGGGTTAAAACCATAGAAATATATAAAAGGACTCATACCAATAATTGTATAGATAACATGAATATAAGCAAATTTGACTAAGGGTAAGTGTTCATCCCAAGTGACCATTTTCCCTCTGTTAAGGTGCATAGAATAGAACCTAAGGTTCTATTTAACACCTCTATTTTCCCATCAGTTTTTAGGTGTTAAGACATTGAGAAAAGCAATTTGGTTCCATGTAAAACCCAAAATAGCTCCCAAAAGTTACTAAGGAACATAGAGTCCCTATCACTACTAATGGGGTAAGGGATTACGTGTATTTTGACAATATGTTCTATAAACATAGATGCCACATTTGGAGCATCACCATTTTTATGACACGAAATGAAGTGGGACAACCAATCAACCACTACAAAGATACTATCACTACCCATCCTTGTCCTAGGAAACCCAAAAAAAAAATCCATTGAGATATCAAGCCATAGGTGTAGGGGAGTGGGTAGTGGGGTATACAATCCTTGAGGAAGAATGTGGTATTTTTGACTTCTACAATCTATATATTTACTACAAATTATAGAAACATCTCGATGCATCTTGGGATAACATAATTGTTCTTGTAGTATTCCAAAGGTCTTGTTAATTCCAAAGTGACCCATCATACTAACATCGTGTTCCTCCCTCATAAACAACCCAATCTATGATATTGAGGGAGCACAACCTTTTACCTTTAAATAAGAAACCCCCAAACTTGGAATAGGGTATAGAAGTTTTATCCCTAATATATCTTTCCCTATCCCATTCCTTACACTCTTTGAAGACTTGAGATAACTCGGGGTACAATGTCTTCAAACATTGAAAACCAATAAATTTAGAAGACAAGGTGGAAACCAAAACATTCTTTCAAGACAAGGCATTGTCTACTAATTTCTGTTTTCTCTCTTTGTATTAGATTGCGTAAGGGAAATTCTCCAAGAATTCAATCCAGTAGTCATAATGTTTGTTTGACTTCTCTTAGGCCTTATGGTATTTCAAAGACTCATGGTCAGCTTAGATAAAAAATTACTTAGGCTAGAAGTAACCAAGGCATACAATTCAGGATCATACTTGGAGTAATTCAAGGTTGCGCCTTTGAGATTTTTGCTAAATTTTGCAACAGTCATTTGGTCTTGTATTACGATGGTTCCAATTCCTATTTGGCTAGGATAACATTCAACTTCAAACATTTTTCCAAAGTCAGGAAATTACAACAAAGTGGTGGAGCTAAGCATTATTTTTAAAAGTTTCACATGAATTTGCTTGATGTTTACTCCACTTGAATGGATTATCCTTTCAGAATACCTCTGTCAATAGGGCAGCTATTGTGCTAAACCATTTGATAAACATTCTATAGATACTAGACAATCCATGCAAAACTTCTCACATCACCAATGAATTATAGAGTTTGAAAATTTTTTATAGCATCTATGTTGGATTAATTTACTTCAAAACTCAACAACTTGCAACAAATCCCCAAAATAAAACTCCATTCAAACAAAAGGACCATTTCTCAAGATTAGATAATGTTTCTCCTTCGTAAGCATCACAAAAATGCATCTCAAATATTTAGAATGATTGTTTATGAAATTGATATAAACTAAGATATAATCAAAGTACACCAACAAAAATTTCTTGATAGATTATTTCATCACATGATTCATTAAATGCATAAAGGTATTAGGAGAACTAGTGAGACCGAGACCGAATGGCTTCACCATCCATTTATAGAAAACCAAATTTTGTCTTGAAGGTGGTTTTCCATTCATCATGGGGATTCATCCAAATTTTATGATACCCACTCCTAATATCTACTTTTTAAAACACACAATAACCATTCAATTTATCAAACATATCATATAATATTGGGATATGATGGGTATAATTATTTGTTATCTTTTTTATTGCCCGACAATCAAAACGCATGTGCCATGTACCATCTTTATTTGGAACTAACAATACCAGAACTACACATGGACTCATTCTTTTCTTAATATACCTTTTATTAAGGATTTCCTCAACTTTCCTTTAGAGCTTTTTGGTATCGATGGATTACTTTGATAAGTTTGTTTATTTGAAAATTGAGAGCCCGATGCGAAATCTATTTGATGCTAAATTCCCCAAAGTGGGGGTAATTATTTTGGTAGCACCTTTTGGAATAAATCTTTAAATTCCTACAGAACTAGAGAAATAGAATGGCAATAAGAGGAGTAGAGTGATTAGTATGAAAAGCACGGGCTAGGAGAAGCATGGATGCTTTATCATTATGTTCTTTGAAGAAATCATTGTTTCTAGTTATCTTCACCATGGGACTCTTTCCTTCAACCTCTTTATTTCTCCTCTTCATCCTTCTCCTTTGTTTGGGTTATCTTTCCCCTTTATTCTTACCCTTCCTTTTTATTTCTCACATTCTTTGGTGAACCTCTTTCACTTGTGATAGTGAAAGAGAATGACATGTTTAGTTCTGACCATTTAACTCAAAAGAATATGTACTATTCTTTCTATCATGTTTGGTTAAAAAATTATATTTCTATGGTCTTCCAAGAAAGATATAACAAGCTTTTATGGGTATCATATTATAAAGCATCTCATCGTGATAATTTCCAACCTTGGATTGAATCACCACTTGTCTAGTCATGTTCAACTCTCCATATTCATTTAGCTATTGGAGTTTGTATAGTGTGGCATGTTTGATTGTGGGTAACTTCAACAAATCAATCATTGTGGCACTAGCCACATTATTACAACACCCACTATCAATGACCAAGGATCACACATTCTCCTTGATAAGACATTTAGTATGGAATAGATTTTCCCTTTGACTAGGATCATATAATGCCTTACTAATCATTGTGCATCTCCCAACAAATTTTGGGACGTTAAACTCTCTATATTAAGGCCAAGCATCCTTATTATCTTCCACAACTTTCTCATTTTTTTGGATCTCCCTCTATCTTGGGCTTCTTTATAATTATTATCCTCCTACCCTACCTCTTGTCTAAGATACTACATTCTCCTTTCGCTAAGGATTGCATTTCTCTTGTTAGAACATTCATTTTCTTTGTTTGTCCACCTTGATATTTAAAATATTGAAAACGTTTAGTATTGGAAGTTGATATTTGCTACCTTCAATCCTTGGTGAATATTTTGAAGTATTCTTTTCCATGGGTTTCTTGTCATATAAATTATTGATGTCCTTTCCTTTGTTCTTCCTTGATAATGGTTGAGCTACCTCTTTGGTTTTACCCCATGATTTAGTGGGTGAGTATCCTTTGAATTTGAATGATGCCCTCTCCTTGATTTTCCACTCAACTTCTAAGTCTGCTTGAAATATTGCTTCGAGGATAGGAAATATATGGAAAGTCATTTATGAGGCAATATATTCACCCCATCATTGAGTTGGATGATGGCATATTTTGTGTTCTCATGATACTCAACCGTTAATATCAATTTTTGAAATTTGCTGTGGTAGGTTAAGAAATCCTTTTCTCCTTGCCTTAGATTATACAACTTAGCAAGCAAAACATCCCTTTACCTTTCTGGCACATACTACTCTCTCATAAGGCCCTTTAATGCATCCCATAATGGTTGTTGTACCTCATTTAAAACATTTACAAATCTCTTGGCATAGTCTGACCAAGTAATAACAAATTCCTCAAATTGGCTTATAGCCTAGCAACTCTTCTTGACATCAGTGGGATTATTGAATTAAAAGATCCTTTCATAAGTGGACTCTGATTTTAGATAAGCCTTGGGATCACTCTTTTCTTTGAAAGTTGGAAGACTAATCTTTAGTGAATATATCTCAATCTTTATTGCCATTTTGAACTTAATAATAGTTCCATTGGTCATCTCTTTGGGAACTTCCCAAGTTTTATCTTCTATAAGGCACTGTACCAAACCCTCCACCTCAACCTTTATTTCCTCCTTGACCTATCGGTCTATTACTCATGTTCTCTACATACATGTTCACTTTATCATATGCTTCAAAATTTACTTAAGAATCATCTCTCCCTTCTTTCTCGATTTGGATGGCTTGGCTTTGGTTTAGTGAGACTTGGAATGAGGAATTTTTGTTTAGTGGAGGTTAGGGTATTTATTTTTGTGGTTCCCCTTGGTTGGTCTAGTTGAATTGGGATTGGGGTTGACAAATGAGATTTTTGTTATATGGATATATTGTGGTTTGTGTAGTGGTGTCTCTGGTTGGTGTAGGTGGATTGAACACTTGGTGAAGTGTTTTCGAGGAGATAGTAGTAGATGTGTTATGAGAATAAACGCTATATGAGGCATGGTACTTTTGGGGTATGGAATGGGTAGAGTCTAGACGACCTTTAATTTTCACAATCTTCCACCCATGGTTGGTACACTTCCTTAGAGTGTGGTCAAGTGACATTCCATGGATCCTACTTTTTCCATCCAAGGATTTTATTTTATGGGTTAAAGATTCAATTGCTGCAAAGATTGCATTCAAAGTATTGATGTCCAAGGTTGGTGCTGTTCTACCTACTGAAGCCATTGAACCTATTAGAAAAGACACTAAACACAAACAGAAAATACGGTAGCATTAAAGAAATAACCTCAAAACTCTAACACCTTTGTATGCCTTACACTTAGATTTGCAACTGTTGAAGGATGTCTTATATTCTGGATGGTAGTCAAAGTGTCGATTTCTACTCTTGATTGAATTTGATATTTGTTTGAAAGACTCAAAGGAAATGCATACGGACTTGAGCCATGAATTAATGATGAAATTAAAACTAGAAAATCAAGAAAAAATAGGACAAAGAAAGAAATAGGCTGGAAGAACTAATCAACCAACTAACAAGGTGATTTATTGTGGTTAATTAGTATAGGAATCAAAGAAAAGAAATTAAGAATCAAGAATTTAAACTTGGATAATTGAACCTCAGAAGAAGCAGATTTGTAACCCTTGAAATATGTTTAGAACAGGTGTGGAGGCAGGTGGTGACCCGCTCTCGCAAGTAGAGGGCGCAGATGAAACCAGTAGATAAGCAGGTGATCTTGTTTGGTCACCCACATTAGAAGGTGAGGGCGCAATTGGTTGGACAAAACACTTGGAAGATCTAGGATCCTTTTGGATTCTCTCTCCTAGAATATTTCATTTTCTTTTGGATATTCTTTTGTACTAACACCAAAAAACTCTCTTTCTTCCTTTTTGGATCAAAAACATTTTTCCCAATGATTTTTCTTGAAGATTTGAAGATCCTCAAGAACACGCAGAACTTTCAATTTCCTAACTAGCTTATTTTGGCTCGAAATTTCATGAAACTTCATATTTAAGGTCGTTTCACCTTGCAAAACACTTTTCTACAAAATTTAACCCACAAATCAGCACCAAAAAAAGTAGATCTGAAAACCCACTTCACTTTTTTCTTCAATCTCAAGAACAACAATGGGATTTTTCGTCAAATCCACTCAAATCAAATCTCAAGCTTAAGATTCTGACTCAAAAACACTAGAAGGAACAAATTCTAGTTTGAAACTACAAAGAAGACTCAAAACACCAAATCTTTTAAAAGTTTTTCATAAGAACATTTTTCGTACTATTTTTTTTTATATATTTCCAAATACTAGAATAAAAAAAATGAGTCCAAGCCATGCTATTGTACCAAATGACAGCCAAAAATTATGGAAACTGGATTTTGTTTAATAAACGTAAAAAGATAATCCAATGATAGATGAAAATTAGAGACAAGAAGAAAAAGAAATTAAAAACTATCGGATATATTCCCTACCCCCTAAATTACAAGCTTCAAATCATACCTAATTCCTATGGTGACCAAGAGGGAATTGATTTCCCTTGATATCATTCATTTCTAAGACAAACATCAATAAATACTCATTAAACTATCTCAATAGAGATTTGGTCATCAATATTTAAAAGAAAACTAAGGAAATAAAGCATGGTTTGGGTATTTATACCCATAGGTCAATTATTACAAACTAGGGCCCAAAAGAGACCCATTTTTATTAAACTAGTTAAATTAACCAATTTTGCTCATCTGCCTACGCAAGTCGGGGGCACAGATACCAATGTTTTTACCTACTATGCATGTAGCGCACCTGCAAAAGTAGGTGAGCTCATAGGCACACCCAGTATGCTTTTAAATCTATATCACACTCCTTTGATTCCTCCAAGGTCCTTTATCCTTTGTATACACAACCATTAACTTGCAACACCCTTTTGATGGTAGTAGAATTTCATCAAGAACCTCCCATTTCATGAACATTACTTAGAGTACTTGAAGTTCCTAAGCTTGGCATCAAGTGAAGGGCCTTAAGCGTATTCAAATTGTATCAAATAGTCATAGTCCCATCCTAGAATTCCTAACTAGCATGAAACCTATACATAGGAACATCTCATAGAGAAAAGTAGATAGAAGCCTACCTCGATGCCGAACTGCAATCTTGAATCGTCCATTAATTTTTTAGAAGCCTACCTCGATGCCGAACTGCAATCTTGAATCGTCCATTAATTTTTTGTCCTTTCTCCATGATCTCAAAATGATAATGCACTATCAAAATAATAATCTACACTCTAGTAAGATTAAAATGATACCCAAATTACAATATAAAACTTTGGGCCCAAATTCAGGTTAATAATGGGTTTATGGGACCTGCTAACACAATCTCAAATTGAATCCATCACGAGGTCCCTCGAAAGATAAGAAATGTATGCTTACAAGTGCAGCACGAATGGAATACAAATCAGTGCTCAAATTAGCCCCTAAAGTTAAGGAATTTAAGATCTAAATTCTAGGAATTTACAATGAAAAAGGATGGTATTAGATTGAAAAAATAACAAAAAATGGCCAAGGAGTGTTGAACTAGCTTACCTTAGCTTTAACGGATGATTCCCCATAATTTACCACACTTAATGATCAAAAAATGGAGGAAAAATCCCTAGGAAATGAAGATAAATACGGCGAAGGAAAGGAAATAAATCAAGAAGTATCCGTTTAAAGTAGCCACTAGGTCACTTAAGTGACAACCGCTTAAACGACATTTGACAGCTAAAGCGATGGTTCAGGAATGTCGGGCACCACTTAAGAGGCAACCTAGTCGTTCAAGAGATGTTTGATTAAGCGGACATGGTTCACTAAATTTACCCTCAGCTAGGCAGCCAAGGTCACAAAAGCGGCCTAAGGATGCAAAAGCGGCCCAAGGTCGCAAAAGTGACCCAAGGCCACAAAAGCAGTCCAAGGTAACAAAAGTAGACCAAGGTCACTTAGCGACTATCACTTAAGTGATACAAAAGCGGCTTAAGCGACTGCACCAGAAGCTGAGGCATCATACGTTGCTAAGTCAAGATAGACTTCAATCGGGTGCTCGTAATTTCTTCGAACCCTCGTGAGTGTAAAGGAACTATTCTACCATACTAAATTTGACATTTCGAACTAAATAGAACCATCAGAACTTTCATTCGAGATTGTTTTATGGTTCCCACACCTATGAGTCTAGAAGCCTCAAAACCCAAACAAGGGTCCCTTTAGCCTAAAATCAACGTTTTAGAGCTAATGTCACTATCAAAATTCTCATCTAAGGTTATTTACTAGGAGTTATGGTTCAAGACCAATTCCTTAATAACAAAAGCTCTAAAACAAAGAAATAAGCCTAAAATCCAAACGAATTGTCCGATAATCGAACTGATACTATAGACGCTATGAGAAAGCTGAAACATTGAAAATGGAGGAAAATTAAGAAAATGACCTAAAGGGTCATTACTCATATGCTAGCATTTAATACTAATGAACCTTAAACCCTAAATGAAAACCTTAGTGGATGCTAAAATTTATTATTATGAAGGTTGTATACTTTACCTAATTAAGAAATATAAAAGAATCATATAGAATAAAAAGGATAGTTAGAAAGATGTATATTTTAGTTGAAACATCATTTTTGAATGTCCAAAAATATATAATTTTTTATCTTTTATATATAATTCTTGAAAAAATATATTTTTTTCAAAATATATATATTATTATTATTTATGTATACCTATAATTTGAGAAACATAAAGGAGATGATTTTTTCTAAAGCCTGGTCTTTCAATGAAGGGCAAAAAGTTCCAATCACTATTCTACGGCCTTCACACTTCTAATGTATTGCAGATACTGCCTTCTTTTTAATAAAGAAAAGATTATAGTTACTTGATTTTAATATTATTTAATTTAATCTTATTTATTTTTTTTACATTATGAAATCAACTTAATAAAAATTTACCCCAATATGAAAAACGAAATAAATCTACAATATTTTCTTGTTGTAAAATGTCAAGTGGCTAGTTCTCAATATGTGTCACAACCCCATTTCTCAAGTCCTGATATCACCTACTCTATCCCACCAGTAGGCAATCCAGGACATATCTCGAAATGACGAGTAACGGGATAATAAGCAAAAATCAAGGAAAGGCAGGGGTAAAATCAACAAGAATAATCACATAAATGGAAGAGAAGAAACATATATAAAATATATATCAAACATGGGAAGGTAGAGGATTAAATATACAACATAATCCTTTCCAAGATTGAGTAAGGTCAGTCTTAGGGAAACTACTAATAAAATAAGAGTAATAGAAAGTTTCCAAAATATACATAATATTTACACAGTAATCTCAAAGACAAAAGACAATTTTGGAATAGATGGAGGATGATCAGCCACGACCTATAGAAAGCTCACCCTTCTCCAAATCAGTATTAGGTGAGAGAAACATATCAATATTGGTGGATAATGCTCGGATATACATTAGGGAAAATATTCAAAGGTATAGTATGAGTACCAACGCAATGGGTACT
>NC_061114.1:142905947-142951208 GCF_002878395.1 Capsicum annuum
GTACTCAATAGACATCTTTGATCTACTGAGCAAAATATTATAAAAGCATAATTAAAATGTGATAGTATAAGCTAAGTCAACAACGATAGAGGTAGAAAAGTGAATAGCTAATGGCTAGTATAATAAAGAAAATAAATAAAAGCAATACATGAAATAAACATCCTCAATGGTAAGAAACTCAAGCTAACTTTAACACAACTGGGCCTTATAAGCATAAAAGTAACACCGAAGAAAATTATTAATCCTACCGAGCCCCCTTACGGCAGTGGGTGCACATAAGAAATAACTAATGTAAGAATATAAGAAACCTATAACAAAATTGATCTCATGCAATCACCTAATCCCTAATCCATAATAAACCCTCCAGATGTGCACCGCGCTTAAACCAGAACTATTGGAAAATAACAAGAGACCAAATGTAAGACTCAAACATAAAATAGTTTTAATAATGAGAGGACACATAAATCATGCACAACAGAACTCAGTACCACTGCCAATATGTCACGACCCAAACTAGGGCCTGGCCACCACGTGTGCCGTAAATCACTCCCTTCACCTAACCTAGTTAGCTCAATAACCTTAATTATCAGGTGAATCCCGAACAAAGTACAAGATAGGGCAAAATAAGACTAACAGTAACTTATGAAATGTATAATCCAATCCACCTACGCAACACACCTAAGCCCATAATAGTTTAACAAAGCCACTATACCATCAAAGTTAATGAAGTGTTGGGATATGCCCTCGACAATATCCAAAACCAAATCTAAACAAAGTCTAAGACAAAGAATATAAAAACCCTAAAATAAATTCTTTCCAAAGTATGAAAATCACCACTTCAACGTCGATTCATGAGCTAACTCGAAAACTTTTTCAGTATGCTAGAAAAGAAGAAGTTTTGGTCTTTGTATCATATGGGGATACAACATCCGTAGATGTTTAGTGGATGAAAGGCTAACATGTAACTTAGGGATAGAGGATACAATAATTCCAACATTCAAAACCAAGTTAATTTATCATATGCAATCACATGAATGCATACATATATATACATACATACATAAATACACACAAATATATATACATACATATATATATGTGTCATGTCGGGATAGAAAAAAAGGCTTAGCATAAATATTTAAAATATTAACCTGGTCTGTCTATCATAACCATTAAAAAAAAAGGAACACACGGGATATATGGGTTCAGATCCCTCTAGATGGAAGGGCCCCAGTGTGTGTAGCCACACAAACCAGAGAATATCCATATCTGCATACGCTAATATATGGGGCTCGAACCTTCCGGCATAATCAAGGTTACTTAAGCACCAACATATACAACATGGGGGACTTAAACCTCCTAGAATAGTCAAGGTGACTTAAGGACCAACATATATAACATTGGGGACTTAACATCCCATTCATTTATCCATTCAGGGGACTCAAACCTCTCGATCATATAGACTCTCACACTGGCTAGTGCAATTTCCAGTGTTAGTCCTTTGGAATCTGATTTCACGGCCCAGCTACACATCCCGCTTTAATTAATAATTAAGAATATTCTTTACATATACACACAATCATTAGTCTAATTACTTACCGAAGGTATCTCATTGGTATCGTCATACCAACCCCACTTGCAATCTATCACGTGCTATAACTATTATCATTCAACATGGTGACTCAAACCCATTATGTATACAAAGGCATCAATTCAATTCAATATTTATAGACTCGAACCCATTTAGACATTTGAACCACCAAGGTCACAATTCAAATCAATTTATGATCCACAAGGTCTTCATGAAACCATTTCACAACTAATTATATTAATAGTACAATGCCTTAGTTCAAATCACAATTCAATTGAATTTATGGCCATCAAGACCATTACAAAGCCATTCATCCTTCATTAACATTCTTAGGCTAAGCATTAGTTCAAAACATAATTCACCATGTGATAAGATTCTTCTCATAGGCATTTTCAAAAATAGGTTGAGGACATACCATTATCAAACCATTATTAAAGCCATAAACCACCATGTAAGGGTTAACCATGATGCTTAGTTTAAATCACAATTCCCAAGCATCCACATGTGCAAAGCCATTAATAAATCATGCATAAACACAAGTTAAATCATGAGAAAAATATACTCAATATTATGCATTCAAACCCTCGACTATTGATTTCAAAACCATAACTTATGATTCAAGAACAATGTTTAAAACACATGATTTTTGTTAACTAACACTGAATCAAGAGTCACATGCCTGAGTTACGAAGATTCACAGAGAGATTTCGATCCTTAATCCTATAGATGACTACCTAGAATAAACCCTAGACAAATCTTCTTGAGAGGTTTTTAGAGAGTTACGGGAGTGTTTTTGATCTTCCCAAGTGTAGAATGAGGGACCAAATACTGTTATAAGATGTGGAGTCTTAAGGGAGTAGGGGGCAAAGATTCTAAAATCTCCTCATCTTTAAAGTTGTAAAAGACTCTTAGGAGGGTATAACTGGACCCCTCAACTCGTACCCACATCTTACAAGTGGTACCTTCTACTTGTATCTTGATCAGAAAGTTGAACACCATATTCTGTCCAACATACAACTCCCTTGACTAACTTGTACCATCACCATATTTCTAGTACCTTTCAAGTCGTACCCTAAGCATAACAAGAAGGATAGACACTAGATAACACACGATTTGGACCCTACCTCTCGTATTATGTACATATAAATTGTATGATGTCTTCTCGTATGAAGAATAGAACTTGCCCAATATGACACTGTCCAATATACAACTAGAGTCATAGACTCATATACATACCATAAGACTAGTTTGGTGAGTCGTATGATCAACAGAAGGGTCATACTCATAAAATTTTGTAAGTTCCAAAGTTCAGTGTTTTTCAGTCTCCCCCCTTAGGATCATTCATCCTCATAATGCACTACAAACATAATTAACCCTAAATATCTGTACTCTTATCCTTAAGGCAGTAAACAAAACACCAAGGAATTTATAAAGACATAAAAGAAGGATGTTAGGAATCAACATATACCTCAACAACAATTTTCTAGAATCGAGAATAGGAATGGATACTTGGAATTCATGTCCTCCTCGACTTCCCAAGTAGCTTCCTCGAACTTTTGGTTCCACCATAGAATCTTCATCGAAGCCAGGTCATTTATTTGTAACTAACAAATTTTCTGGTCCAAGATCCTTAGTAGGACCACCTCAAAGGACAAAGTATTTGAACTACCGATGTCCTCCAAAGAGAAAACAAATGAAGGATCACCTACACATTTCTACAACATGGACACATTGAATACTGGATAAATGGAACTCATGCTAGGAGATAATTTTGGCTTATATGCGACATTACCAACCCTTCTAATAACCACATATGGGCCAACATGCTAGGGACTGAGCTATCCTTGTTTCCCAAATTGCATTACTCCCTTCTTGGGAGACACCTTCAAGAACACCCAATCTCCTATCTCAAACTCCAAATCCATTCACCTCACGTTAGAATAGGGCTTTTAGCAACTTTGGGTGGTATTAAACCTATCCCATATTACTTTCACCTTGTCCATTTCTTTTTAAACTAAATTTGTGCCAAATATTTTAGCTTCACCTACTCGAACCACCCAATAGGATAGATACACCTCCTACCAGACAATGCCTCAAATAGAGCCATACTAAGTCTAGAATGGTAATTGTTATTATAAGTGAATTCAATCAAAGGAAAATAGTTGAACCAACTACCATCATAATAAATCACACATGTTTGCAACATATCCTCCAAAGTTTAAATAGTCCTTTCGGCTCGTCCATCCGACTGTGGGTGAAAAATCGTACTAAGACTAACTTTAGTCCCCAAACCACGCTGAAAAGAGCGCCAAAAATGCAATAAGAATTGAGTACCACAATTTGAGATAATTGAGACAAGTGAAACATGCAACTTTATAATTTCCTAAAGGAACAACTTTGCATAATCCTCGATAGAATTGATAGTCCTTAAAGAAAGAAGTGAGCAAACTTAGTCATCTTATCCATGATGACCCAAAAAGAGTCAAACTGATTCTGCAACTATAGAAGGCCAATAACAAAATCCTTATTAATTATCTCTCACTTCCACACCGGTAATTCAATCTCTTGAAGTAGCCCAACTAGCCACAAGTGCTTCACCTTTACTTGCTGACATACAATACATTTAGCCACAAAGTTGGCTACATCCCCATTTGATATTATTCAAAAAATTATCTCTTTAAGATTATGATATAGATTTATTTAACTGGGATAAACCATATATCGCGATTCATGAGCCTCGACCAAAATCCTTCCTTCTAATTCATCCCATCGAGAATACATAACCTCCCTTGGTACCTCAAGAAACCATCACCACCAATCTCGAAGGCCATCACCTTCTGCTTACCCCCATCATCCTTGATCTTTATCAAGAGAGAATCTAACAACTGCTTTCTTTTTATTTTCATACCAAGTGATGATTACGCCACCTGTTGTACAAACACACCGCCATCCTCGGAGTCCAAGATACAAACTCTAAAGTTAGCTAAATGGTGAATATCTTTAACCAATTCTCACTTATTCTTATCCATATGCGATAAGATTACCATGGACAATTTGCTAAGAGCATCAATATCAACATTAGCTTTATCTGGATCATAGTAAAGACTTATATCATAGTCCTTTAGCAACTCAAGCTACCTTCTTTAACTTAGATTAAGCTCTTTCTGAGTGAACACATACTACAGGCTCTTATGATCAGAAAAGATATCAATATTGATGTTACAAAATAGTGACGCCAAATTTTCAATGTGAATACCATGGCTAGCAACTCCAAGTCATGAGTCAGATAGTTTCTCTCATGAACCTTCAACTATCTAGAAGTATAAGCAACCACCTTACCATGTTGCATCAGCACACATCCCCAACCAACCTGAGATGTATCACAAAAGACAACAAAACCCTCGCTGCCCTTAGGTAGAGTCAACACTAAAATGAAATTCAACTTATCTTTAGCTTCTCAAAGTTATCCTCACAAGTATCAGGCCGTAAGAACTTCACCTTCTTCTAAGTTAATTTGGTCAATAGAGTAGCAATAGAAGAAAAACACTCTACAAACTTTCTATAATAACCTATTAAGCCTAAGAAACTCTTAATATCGATTGGAGTCGTGGCTCTAGGCCACTTGTTAACCATAACAACCATTTGAGGATCCATCATTATCCTCTCACTATACATGACATGGCCAATAAAAGTTATGGCATTTAACCAGAATTTATATTTGGAGAACTTGGCATACAACTGCTGATCTTTCATGGTCTACAACACAAAGAAAAGGTGATCGGCATGATCCTCCTTACTATTTTAGTAAACTAAGATGTTATTAATTAAACCAAATATGGGAAAATTTAAAATTCGATGGAAGACCCTATTCATCAAATCCAAGAATGATGTGGGGGAATTAGCCAAGCCAAACAACATTATCAATAACTTAAAATACCTATACCGGGTATGAAAGGTTGTCTTAGGGATATCCACATTCCTAATTTTTAATTGGTAATGCCTGTATCAAAGATCAATTATAGAAAAGAATATGGCACCTTAAAGTTGATCAAAGAGATCATCAATCTAAGAAGCGGATACTTATTTTTTATCGTCAACTTATTCAGCTCTCAATAATCAATACACATTTAAAGGCAACGATCCTTCTTAAGAACGAATAACACAGATGCACCCCACGGGGACACAATAAGATGGATAAAACCCTTATCTAAAAGGTCTTTTAGTTGCTCCCTAAGCTCCTTCAACTCAGCTGGAGCCATTCTATATGGGGGAATAAAAATAGGATGAGTGTCTGGAATAAGATTGATACAAAAATCAGTCTCCCTATCTGGAGGGATACTAGGAAGTTAATTAGGGAACACCATAGGAAATTCATTTAATACATGAACATAATGTAAATAAGAACCTTTCGGGTTATAATCGTTAACCTAGACCAGATGGTAGAGATAACCTTTGGAAATTAACTTTTCAGCTCTAAGATACTATATAAACCTTCTATTAGAAGATAGGGAACCACTCTCCCACTCAATAATTGGCTCATTAAGGAATTTAAACAAGACTTTATGGATCTAACAAAGAAAGCATAGCATGATTGCAATCAATCGATCCCTAAAATAACATCAATGTTAACTATGTCTAACTTTGTTAAGTCTACCAGAGTTTCTCTACTACCAACAGATACCACACATATCCTAAAGACTTTTTTGACAACTATATAGTCTCCTACTTGGTAGAAATAGAAATTGCTCCAACAACACTCAAGACCAAAATTCAAATTCACACCCATAAATAGTGTCATATAATAGAGAGTAGACCCCAAATTAAGTAAAGAATACACATGATGGAAAAAGAGTTTAAACATACCCGTAACAATATTCAAAGACTCCTCGAAATCCTGACAAGTAGTGAAATCATAAAGAGGGTTCAGACCAGTGTCGGTACCAAAAGTAGCACCCTTTGGTGCAGAAGCAAAAGAGATGACAACAGGAACCTTATTTTCCACAAAAGCTACTCTAGTGGGACAATCCCATTGTATATGATAAATATGACCATACATAAAACATGACTCCTCCCATTATCTCACTGACCACGATGATATTGACCACAAAATCTACAAGAAGGGTAGAATGGTGTTGATTGTGCCCCGATGGCCTGAGATTGGGCACCCTGTGCCCTCAAAGCATCACCACTCTAAAAATTTCTATCTCCCAACAGCTTCGAGTATGGAGCACTAGCTATCAAATAGGAGTTAGGACTCCCCCAACTCTTTCTCTTAGGCCACTTACCAACCTGCTATTAGCCCCCACTCTAATCTAAAAACCAAAACCTTTTACTCTATCTTTTACCAATCTTAACCTATTTTTCTCTCCTCTTTGACCTATTTTATACATATAACCAATCTACAGATGTCTATGTCCTTAATCAATAATGCATCCTTACTCTCAAGAATCAACTCGCGAGCCAATCCCAAAGCAAACTTTCTCATTCGGGCCCTTATATTAGATACAAATTCTGGAGCATATCAAGACAATTGATGTAATTTCAAAGCATACTCTTTGACTGTCATTCTCCCTTACTTCAATTAAATAAATTGTACCGCCTTCACCGCCCTCAACTTATGAGGAAAAAAGTGGTCTAGAAACATACTAAAGAAATCATCCCACAGGGCAAAACCAGTATCCTTACCCCTCAATGGTTCCCACTCTTCATAACATTGCTACATCATATTTTTAAATTAGTAGGCAACAAACTCTACACCCTCAACCTTTGAAGAATGCATAACCCAGAAGATCTTCTCCATTTCATCAATGAAACTTTAAAGATGCTCCTCAACTTTGTACCAAGAAACATCAGACGGTATATCCTAATGAATTAGCCAACCCTTGTGTCCTTAGATGAACCCTAGCAACACTAGTAGAACCTAATTATTATGACAAAGATGTCACCAACTGAGTCAATTGGGTAATGAAGTTACAAAACTCAGAATTACTAACCTCCTAGGGATACAACTAAGTATGAGTGTCACTCTCAAGAGTAGGATTAGTGGGGGAAGGTTGAAACCTACGAGGATAGTTAGATGCAATGACCTTTGATCGGGTCTGAACTCTAGAGATTGGATGAGCTTCATCCAAATTATCCCTAGACAGGATAGAAGAGTTTACATAAAACATCAGTTTTTCATGGAGGAATAATCTGAATGACAAGCAAATGGCAATTAGAAGAATCAAAGACTATAGCTAGAAATTAAGATAGCAAGAAAGCGAAATATTTCTAAATGCCTCATAGCCTTTCTCTTATAAGTGTGGCATGCTTCACACCCATAAAAGACACTCTACTTGACATAACTTTGTGGACACCCAATCGACCATGAACCTAGGCTCTAATACTAACTTTGACAGAACCCAAACTAGGGCCTGGTCACTAAGGGTACATCAAGTCCCACGTGGACCAGAGATTATTACCCCTTCAGTAGTCCACAAAAGCCATTATACAACTAAAGTCAATATAGTGTTGGGACATACCCCCGACAATATCCAAAACCAAATTTAAACAAAGTCTAAGACAATGGATATAAAGAGCCTAAAATGAATGCCTTTTGAACTATGGAAGCTCACTACTTTGACGTTAACTCACGAGCTAACTCGAACTCCTGGACAGTCATAGAAAAAGAAGAAGAAGATTTGGTCCCTATATCGCATAATTATACAACATTCAAAGACGATTAGAAGTTGGAATGGTAGTATATAACTCAGGAATAGAGGAGTAAAATAATTCCATCATTCAAAACCATGTCAATTTGTCATATGCAATCACATGAATACAAATAGATATCATGCCGGGATAAGGAACAAGACTTAGCATGAACTTTAAAAAGAATAACATGGGTTATGTAGCATAGCCTTTATAAAAAAAGGCACCCACGGGCTATATAGTCCATATATCCACTAGTTAGAAGGGCCCCAAATGTGTGTAGCCGCACGAACCAATGAATATCCATATCCATATATGCTAATATAGGGGACTCAAATCTTCGGCACAATCAAGGTGATCTAACTACCAACATATAAAAAATGAGTGACTCAAAATACCAATTCATATATCTATTCGAGGGATTCAAACCTCTCTATCATATAGACACCTGCACTGTCTAGCACAGTTTCTAGTTTAGTCCTTCAGACTTCACTTTCAGGGCCCGACTACACATCCCTCTTTAAAGCCTAATTAAAAACATTCTTTACACATACACACAATTATAAGTCCAATTAATTACCAAATAAATCTCATTGGTATATCATACGAACCCTATTTTCAAGCGTACAACATGCCATAACCATTATCATTCAACATTGGGACTCGAACCCATTGTCTATACAAAGACATTAATTTAATTTAACATTTATGGACTCAAACTCATTTATCCATTTAAACCACCAAGGTCATAATTCAAATCAATTTATCACCCACACGGTCTTCATAAAACTATTTACCAATAATTTACATTAATAGGTTAATGCCTTAGTTAAAATAAAAATTTAATTCAATTTATAGCCATCAAGACCTTTACAAAACTATTTATCCTTCATTAACTTTCTTATGACAAGAATTAGTTCAAAACAAAATTCACTGTGTGATAAGATTCTTCTCATAGGCATTTTCACAAATAGGTTGAGGACATACCATTATCAAACCATTATTAAAGCCATAAACCACCAAGTTAGGGTTAACCATGACACCTTAGTTTAAGTCACAATTTCCAAGTACCCACATGTGTAAAATCATTAATAAATCATGTATAAACAAAACTTAAATCATAAAAAAATACTCAACATAATGCAATCAAACCCTCAACAATGGATTTTAAAACTACTACTTATGATTCAAGAACAATGTGTAAAATACATGATTTTTGTGAACTAACAATGAAGGAAGAGTCATATGCTGAATTATGAAGATTCATAGAGAGATTTTCGATCCTGAAGCCTCTAGATGGCCATATTGAAACACTAGCCCAATCTTCTAGGGAGATTTTTAGAGAGTTTTGAGAGTGTTTTTGATATTCTCAAGTGTATAATGAGCGACAAAAATAGTGTTATAAGACATGAGGTCTTATGGGATTGGTATGGGGATTTTCTAAAAAACCCTCAACCTAAAAGTTGTAAAACACTCACAGGAGGATACGGTTGGACACCTCAACTCATACCCATATCTTATGATTAGTACCTTCTACTCATATCTTGATTAAAAAGTTGGATACAATATTCTGTCCAACATACGAATCCCTCGCTTAACTCACACCATCATCATACCTCTAATACTTTTGAAGTCGTACCCTAAGAAGAACATCAAAGGCTAGGCACTGAACAACATATAGTTTTGACCCTATCTCTCGTATTATGTACATATGATGTATGATGTCTTGTTGTACCAAGAACAGAACTTGAAAAATATGATGCTGACCAATACAACTAAGGTCCTAGACCTGTATCCACACTAAACAACTAGTATGGTGACTTTTATGATCAATAAAAGGCTCAAGCTCACGAAATTTTGTAAGGGCCAAAGTTTGAGGTGTTTCACAAAACTTTCAATCTAATGAACCTTCAAGTCATTTTTTAAATTTCCACTTAGTATTTCCACTAGAAATCTTCCCTATCTTCCATAAGTCATTTATATTTTCTAGAACTTATAGCTTGGTTATCAGGTAGTTCATTTGGTTTTTAGAGCCAGTTCCCTGTTTTAAAGTTTTTGTTTGTTCTAAATGGCCACTAGGTAAAAACTTCAGTAAGACGATCTCGGATACAAATTTTGAATTTACTAAAGTCTCCAGAATTTCAAATTTATGCTAGTTAGACCTTTGGTTTGGGTCCTGATGCATCCGAGCTCATTTCAACCTATTAATTGAAAATTTATGTGTGGGCCCTACATTTGGTCAAAACGACCGCAAATGGAAAATTTGATATTTCCATTGCATCTCAAACATTAAATTAGTGTGGTTACATAGGTTATTTGCATATAGAAGATTCCACATGAATCCTGAGGCATTAACAAAAACTAGGAATTTTTCCACATTTTAGATATTAGTTGTGCTGACAACAAGTAGTGCAATGACACAAGGGAGAATGGGGATCACCATACCTTCACTTGCAGGCAAGTAGTGTGATTGCATACTTGGTTGTATGATTTCCAAATATGAGGACCTAACATGGGTATAAAAAGACCCCTTAGGCTGCATTTTGGACATTAAATTGTCTTGGGGTGACTTGGGAGCTTTCTTAACATTCATTTTCATGAATATCTTCATATTTAAGGTAAGAATCCTTCAAATTCATGCTTGTGTTACTTTAATTTTTGACCAAAAAAAACTAAGTCTTTTAGGTCTTGATTTAGCACAAAACTTAGCTTAGTTTTTTTTACCCATTTTTAACGATTTTGATTCCATGAGCTTGATATCATGTTTAGCTGTTCTCAAAAATGCAGTTTACTATGAGTGAGACCCATATGAGGGTTTTATCAGAATTTTTGGACCTGAAGCACAATGGTGCAATATGGGTATTGATACACTTGTATTGATGTGTAGAATGTGTATTTGATAGCTTGGCATCTTGAAGAGGCTTCTCAAAAAGGAAAATCAAAGGTTTTCTCTTTCGCGGATTATTGAGCATTCTTCGTCCTTGAGGTAAGCTAGGTTTAACCCTTGTTAGATTGAGCTACTTGATAGTATATTTATGATATTGTGTTAGACGGGGATGGGTTTTAGGTGTTGGTTTGCTGGATTGCAATACTTGGGGTTAGTTGAGCTGGTTAGTCTATTTGACATCATAAGCTTGAATCCTTTAGCTTATTCCCTTATGCTTTATATGAATTGGAATTTATCCCTTATACTTAGCATAAGAATTACTTAGGTTACTCATATTAGGCATAATTAATTTAGTTACTCATGTTTTTGGGGAACTTCCTATCTTAGGGCTAATTAAGGCTTGGTTGACATCTAAGATTGGATTTAGATACCTTAAGCCTAGTTCAGGTAGAAATTTGCCTAAAATGGAACTCGGGGAATAAAAGTGGACTCCTAACCCACCTTAGGTTATGACATGCTAGTTTAGGTAAACTTTTATGCTTACTAGACTATTGAAAAGTCCTAGTTAGGAAACAATGAGAAATGTTGATACTTAATCCTGTGTGGGTGAATTTTGGAGTATTAATTACAATGACAATTATGAAATTGATGATGTTATTATGATAATGGTTATTATATTTATGACGGGTTCAATTCTTAGTCTTGATGATACTTATGATCGATTTAATTTTGAGTCTCATTGATAGTTATGATAGATTCAACTTCGAGTCTTTTTTATATTTATGACCGATTAAATTTTAAGTCACAATGATATTTATGATTGTTTCAATTTTGAGTCTTGTTAATATTTATAACTGATTATAATTTCGAGTCATGTTGATATTTATGATCTGTTTAATTCTAAGTCTTGATGATACTTATGACCGATTTTATTTCAAGTCTAGATTATATTTATTCTCGGTTCAATTCTAAATTGATAACTATAGATATTCCCTATTGTAATATGGTATTAAAATAATGTTGGTTAATATTATGATGGCAAATGATAGTGAAACACCCTAGGTTCTGATCCTTTCTAATCTCCTAAGTTTTGAGCCTATTATTGATTATACGACTAATTATACTAGTCATATAATGAGGGTACATTTCAGGTAAACCAACTCATAAGGTGTCCATTATTGGGTGGTTGAGTTTCTAGTCTGGTTACGACTTGGTGGGTATGGGTCGTATGGTTGGTGATGGGTCATTGGGTTGGTCCTTCACTTAATTAGAAACATAGTTACTTGACTTAGATCTAAGTACAAATGACTCACTAAGAGCAGTAAGGATAGGGTACGAGTGGTATAGTGTAGTCATAGGTTGTTTTGTGTCCAACCCCTTTGGATTTTTCCCTAGACATGACTTATGGCTACTACTCGTATGTTATGGGTACGATTAGGGTAAGGGGAGCTGTATAAAGAAAAATGTGTGGATGTCCAACCTTCTATGATTGGTACGACTTGATGGTACAAAACATATGATATGGGTACGACTGAGGGTTCCAACCGTACCCACTTGTGGTAATTTTTATAGTGTAAGTTGAGGGTATTCTGGACATTTCCCCTGATAACTTCTACTGATCCCATGACATAAAAACATTTTTAGAGCTTTTTTAACCTAACATTCTCTATCAAACATACTCTAAACACCCTCAAATCTCTCTCAAGCTCTTGGTTTAAAAAAGGCTAGGGTTTTCCTTAAAGAAATCAATTAAGGCTCAAAGGGGTGGTTTCTCTCTATCTTCTTTGTTATCTAAGGCATGTTACTCCTCCCTAATTATTAGCTCAACTAAAGTCATATTTTAACAAAGGGTTTTTATTAAATAATTGTAATATTATTTCAGGTTTTGAAATATGAGTTGGGAGTTTTGATATTAATAGTAGGTTAATGTTTTTCTAAGGACTTGTGGTTTCCAATGTCCCCGTTCTAACCCCGTAAGACTATTCTAAGGAAATTCTACCTCGAACTAGATTTGTATGACGAATTCCACCACAAGGTACTAAATAAGCCTCATTGCACTCTGAGATATTATTTCTACCAAAGCAATAAGAAGTTAAATCAACTACACCTAATTACGATCCCTTAATCGTCTAAATAGTCCAATTCACACTAATTATGCCTCCAAGTCCTAATTCCTAACACAAAACTAGCACAATATCATATCGATACTATAATTAAACTTAATATAAGAGAAAGGTAAACCTATCCTACCTATACATCGAAGAAAGTTCAATAAAGTCTGATAAATTGGCGACTTCCTCACTCAAGAATCTTTCGCATGATGCCAAACTATAAAAATAGTAATCTATGCATCAATAGGAGAGCAATGGTACCCATATTGAAGTTTTATGTTTTGGGTCCAAAATCAAGTCAAAGTCCTATGTGGGACTCACTTACAAAATCTTACTTTTGAAACCGTCAGTACCTCTCCCAAAGCTCAAGGATAATTTACCCTCAAGAATGTGTAAATTCCAAACTCAAATGATACTTAAATCAACCCAACAAGAATCCACGGATTTAGGAATAATTTAAAGAATTAAACCAAGAATTTGATGGAAACGCACATGGTTTACGATGAGAAAATAATTATTTCAAGCTTTCCAACACCCCACATTCTCCCAATGATCACTCAACTAATTTTACACACTATGTAGGGATTTAATGCCCTTGAGACTTGTGAAAAATGGAGCAGATCAGGCAAAGGGATGAATTTAATACCCTTCCAAGTGTTGCTTAAGCTGCTATTTGACTGCTTAAGTAGTCACTACTAAAGGGGCATAGTACCTCTAAAGTGGTACCTGGATGGTTTGGCCTTCCACTAAAGCAGAAAAGTTATCGCTTAAGTGACATTTGCTTAAAAAGATAGGCTTCTACTTAAGCAACCCGGTTAGGCAAGCCTTGACCGTTAAAGAAACAGCTTGGCCTCTAAAGTGGCCTCTGCTAAAGAGACTAAAGATCCACTTTAGCGGATACACCAGTTGAGTTCAGCACCATGTAAAACTAGGAAATTTTTCAAGTTTCAACTAGCCCTTCAGGATTTCTTTGGAATCCCATTAACGCAAATAATTTATTCTACCCTATCTAATTCAACATTCGAAACACAACGATGCCATTGCAATTTCTATTCGAGGTTATTTTGATGGAATGTGGGTCCCACACCGAAGGGACATATTTACCAAATTTTGACCAAGAACTCAAAATGAGTTTAGAGACCTTAAGACCCGAGCCGAAGGCCCCCCAGCCTAAAATGAACATTTTAGTGCTGATAAAGCTGATAGACTTAGCATATGAGTTTGTTAACCTAATGTTTTTGTTCGATATCAAATCCTTACCAAAGAAGACTTCAAACTAGAGAATTAGCTCTAAAAACCAAATGAACTACTTGGTAACTGAACTATCAGCTCTAGCAAGTCACAAATAACTTAGGGCAGGTATAGAAAATCTCTAAATACAAAAAATATATGGAAATGTTATGAAATGACCCGGAGGGTAAGCACACTACCCTACCGCCCTGAGGACTACCTCTCAAACCCTAGGAACCACCCCTAATTACCCTAAGCACCACCCCTAACTTTTAATGGTACTGATCTAATCAGTTGTGCAGTTTGAATTGAAGGCTCAACCATCCTACA
Source organism: Capsicum annuum (assembly GCF_002878395.1). Lineage (NCBI taxonomy): Eukaryota > Viridiplantae > Streptophyta > Magnoliopsida > Solanales > Solanaceae > Capsicum > Capsicum annuum. The sequence goes on from NC_061114.1 coordinate 142,920,787, forward strand.
TTGGGGACACTCATGGGTGAATTGACCAACAACCCTATAGTAATTACATTCCTCAGGCACCCTACTCTATTTAGAAGGCCCAACAGATTTAGAATTACCACCCTGATCCGACAATCCTGACTGAACACCCCTCTAAGGCTAACTACTACTATAATAATTGGAACTACTATAATTAAGCTGACCCCTCTCTTATATCTAAAGCAATATGAGAACTAGCCTACTAGACTAAACTTGATGCTGATTAGATTTTTGCTGGGGTTTCTATCTTGAAACCATCAACCCTTGAACTATGAACTATGATGGCTCCTACTATAATTACCTTGATAGCAATGTCTCTTATCTCTTCCCCATTGGACATTATGATCCATATCCTTTATTGAATAAATATGCTCAAGAACGTCAAATAAGACTTCCCTGAAATTATAAAACTTTATGTATCTCGCAAAGAGGTAATCTAAATCCCCTAATAAAGCATCGAATTTGCTCATACTCTGTAGGTAGAATCATAGTGGCATGTTTGGCTAACACATAATACTTTGCCACAGACATAGTACCTTGTCTCAAAGAAAAAGCTCACGCATGTTGTGAGGCATATACTTCCCCAACAAATCCTTGGAGAACTGAGTCTAAGTCATCAGTGGAGGTCCAGCTAGCCTAGAATCAAGATAACCTATCCATAATAGCCTGGCTTTTGTGACTAGATAATAAGTAACAAAGTCTACTCCAAGTTACTTAACAAACCCCAAATTAAATAACCTCTCCATATAACTGGACAGGAACTCAAAATCATCCCCTCCTAGGGTGCAGGTAGACTAAGGTGGAGTCAATCTCAGAAACCAGCTCAACATCTTTGTCTTCTTCACAGATATAACTTGTGTTAGTGGAAATGCTACTCTAGGAGTTGTAGATGTAGGTTGCACCCCTAAATTGACTTCGCCTTGTGCTAATGTATTAGATCCATGGATTGACAGACCTCCAACTAGCCTCAATAACTATAAGATGCATCCTGGATAATTGAAGAAGATATAAACTCGAGTGGGACCTGCGTTACCCTATGTCATACCTGATATGGTAGTGGAAGAATACCTAGAGCTGTGTTGGTCTTAGTAGATTATTAGGGTCTAGAGATGGCTCCCTGAACTAATCTCAAACTAGTATTCCTTCTTTCGCCTGCCCTCGACCTAGGGTTCAACCTCTGCCATTAACTAGAGCTCTAACAGCAGGCTCAAGGTCCTGATCCCCGATTGTCGCACCCTGCATCCTATCTATTCACCAGAAGAGTGAAATAAATAAATATTTAGAGACTAACACAGACCCAACACTCTAATATGAGTAAAAAATATAGGACTTTTCCTAAAAATGTTTCGTAGCCTCCTGAATTTAAGATACAGACTTCTTCATACCGATTTGCTACACTCTACTAACAATTGGCTTTTGTTCCAATAATATTGATAAAATCTAGGCTCTGATATAGAGATATCACGACCTAATTTCTAATGTCATGATGGTGCCTACTCCATCCCACTAGTAGTAAATCCAAGCAATAGCCTGAAACAACGAGTAATGGGCTAACAGGTAGTAATAAAGGAAAGATAGAGGTAAGGTCAACAACAATAACATAAGCAAAAGTGACAAAATATACATAAAAACATATTCAACGGGGTAAGGTAAAGGATAAAATATACAACATAATCCCTCCTAAGACCTGCTAACATTTGTACTAGACCCACTAGCAAATAAATAAGAGTGCTAGATAGTGTCTAAAATATTGATAATATATACATAATAGTCACAAAAGAAAAAGACTATACTACAACAGATGGAGGAAGTTCAGCCTCAGAGTCTAGAAAGTTCACCCTGCGCTGGACCAGTATTGGGTAAGAGAAACACATTTATCCCGATGGCTCATGCTCGGATCTATATTAGGGAAAAGATTCAAAGTTGTAGTATAAGTATCAAATCAATAAATGGACAGTAGTTATCATCAGTTGAATGAGCTAAATATAGTAAAATCATACCTAAAATACGAGAGTATAAGTGAAGTAAGCAGTGATAAGGGTAGAAAAGTAAATAGCTGATAGACTATCCATGTATAATAGAGGAAATAAATAGAGGCAATAAATGAAATAAACACTCGCAATGGTAAGAAAAGTGAGCTAATTATAACCTAATTATGTCCATATAAGCCCAGAAGGCACATAAAAGAAAATAATTAACAGAACCAAGACCCTATAAGCTGGTGGGCGCACACAAGAAATAACTAAAGTAAAAATATGACCAACCCATAACTGAACTTATCTCATGAAACCACCTAATCCCAAAGCCATAATAAACCCTACAGATGTGCATAGGGCTTGAACCAGTGCCAATGGATAATAATGAAGAATGACATCAGGCTAAAATCAGAAATAGTAGGTATAATGAGAGTCCATGTAAATCATGAACAACAAAACTTAGTACCAATGTCAAAACTCCTAGAACAACCATGATCAACACAAGAACACCCGATCATATCATAACCAGGTGTTGAACTCAACCTGAAACTCATAGTAACCATAATAGAACTAGAATTCAGTAACTCCATAAGTAACCAAACTCAACTATACAACTGAAACTCAAACCACACTGTAATTAATACCAAAGTTGTACCAAAACTCATAATAAATAGTAGAAATAAAGTATATGTTGGTCCCAAACCAGAACTAAAATGCATTTACATAAACATATGCTTAACTAGATAAAGGAATCCATGGTTTCCCATCTTAATGCCAAACTACAATCTCATAAATACGACACCGTACTAAGGGATACCACACTCAGAATCTACCAAAATTGGGTTTTAACTAAATAACTAAGGCATAAAATATTTCAAATAATACCTATGCTACAATTACCTACACAAAACTACGATAATAGCATACTAATACCATATGTAAGCTCAATTTATATATATAGAGAGAAACTAGCTTACTTGGATGTCAGACAGTAGCCTTAGATCGACCAAAAGCTACTCATCCCCTCCACTTAAACTCAGAAGCCACCAAGTTAAGAACCCCTAAGATTTAGCAAGAAACCTCCTAATTCCAATGTTAAAACTAAAACCGAGCTTGGATAATTTAACGTAGATAATTGATTTTCACTCCTTTATGTTAATTGTCAAGAATTGATATTTTTCACTTTTAATTCTTCACAATACTTATAAGTACAAATATATATGCATAGATATGACACGAGATGTAGCAGCTATAGGTAGAAACATTTTTCAACTTATATTCAAATTGGAGAAACTAGCATTAATATGGAAGATAAAGGAAATTAAAATTGGAGATCTATAATATTTTATTTAAAGTGGTTACTCATAACCATACTAATACAATCCCACTTTAATTTGGTGCCACCATATTGTTCATTAGCTTCTGGGCCACTCCCTCTACCTACATGTGAAGTGGAGGTCGCACTATAAAGAAATAATGTTTATTCCATTATTTTTATACACAGATATAGCATAGGTTCTTATTTAAAATAAATATAACTTGTAAAATAAACTATGATTAATAGAAAACTATTTAAAATAATACCCCTATTATATAATTATAATATTTCAATGTATGAAGATTCACTATCTCCATTGAATATATTAAACAACAATAAAACTATAATAAAATAATATAAATGTGTCTTCACTAAAAGTTTTTCATAAACATCTAAAATATTTTTAAAAGATAAAAAAATAAATCTCTACAAAATTCTAATTTAATTTAACTGTTCTGCAACATGTTTGGTAATTATAAAATTCACAAAACAAACTACCTTAAAACTGAACTATCAGTCCTAACAAGTCATAAATATCTTAGGTAGCTATAGGAAATATCTAGATGCTGAAAATGCACGAAAATGAGAGAAATGACCATGAGGGTCATTACAACATCTACTACTAAAAGGACTTTTCTCTATGAAAGTAAGGGATAAGAAAGTCCCTGAATGCTCGAACAGGTAGGGATACGGGGTCCGTATATCAGGCTTGGTCTCTCAAGTAGCCTTATTAGCTAGATGGTAGAACCATAGAACCTTAACTAAAGGAATGTCTCTAGAGCACAAATGAATAATATCTCTAGCAAAATGGACATAGTCTACTCTTTAAATGCCCATCTCATCCAACTAAACTGAGTTCCATTAAAGCACGTACAACTCATTTGGTATATATTATCACAGCATAGATACATGAAGACTTCTTGGATTACTGAAAAGGCATGAGGCCTTCTTGGATTATTGAAAAGGCATAAGGCAATGCCAACTTATCAACTAGCTCACCAACTGTCTTGAGATCTTAAATGGTCCAATATATCTGGGTTAAGCTTTCCCCTTCTTCCAAACCTCATCACGCCCTTCATGGGTAGTACGTGTAGAAAGACTCTGTCAATAACTTTAAACCTCAATGCATGATGCATATAGTAAACATAAATTTTCTGCTGATTTTAAGCTACCTGCTGCCTACCTTAAATCATTTGGAACCTGTCCAATGGATCATAAAGCGAATCTATACCACATGACCTGACCTCAAAAGTCACAAACAAAAAAACCTGATATCGGCATCGCTTACCATATAGTGTCTAAAATAGGGTCAACTAAATAATTAAATAAAAGCAATTATTATATGCTAAAACTGTCAAAGGTAAAATCTGGCTCCACTAACCACCAAAATCCAATACACATATAAGGAGCATGTTCTCTAAAACCAGAATAGTATACTCTAACTACCCATCTTTCTGGGGGTAAAAGGTGGTGCTAAAGTCAACCTGGGTTCCCAACTCCTCCTAAAATATCCTCTAAAAGCTAAAAGAGAACTAAGATTCTAGGTTTGAAATGATGGGCAAAGGTACCCCCATAAAGGTAAACCACATCTCGAATATAGGCATAGGATAACCTCTCTACAATGTAGGATAACTGAATAGGGATGAAATGAGAAGTCATGGTAAATCAATCTACAATGACCCAAATGCTATCAAAACCATGAGAAGTGAGAAGAAAGCCACCTATAAAATCTATAGTAACTCGCTCCTATTTTCTCTCGAGAAAGGGTAGCCTCTAAAGAAATCTACAAGGTTTTTGATTCTCGAACTTTACCTACTAAAAACAAAGGCATCAAACTACAAAATCCACTAAGCCTCTCCTCATACTACTCCACCAATAGTGTTTCCTCAAATCCCTATACATCTTAGTTTTCTTGAGGTGAATAGAATACTTAGAGCTATAAGCCTCATCAAGAATCAACTAATTGTAATCTCTGACCCTCAAAACACAAACACGACCATTAAATCTCAAAACACCTTAAGAATCTAAGGTATCCTTCTTGGACTCACGTTTTAGTACCTTTACTCAAATGTTATGAATCTTTTATCTATAAATTGATGGCAATCTACTCCAACAAGGTAGATCTAGCCTTAATACTGAAATAATCCTCTTGGTGTCGGAACTAGCAAGATGAACCATCATGTTAGCAAATAACTGGATGTCTAAAGCCAAAAACTACTGAAAATTAAATATAGTCCATGCTTTCCATACTTAGTACCTTCTAGCTAAAGGTGACCACTACTATATTTTCCTTGCCCATAGTCTGTCAAAAACTAAATCCACCTACGTTGCCTCGAATTAAACTCCCGATGGTTCATAATTATCTGTGGTGGTCAGTGAAGATATTAAATTGAACCCCATACATGTAATGCCTCCAAATCTTAAGTGCAAACACTACTACTGCCAGCACCAAATCTTAAGTGGGGTAGTTATGCTCGTGCACCTTGAGCTACCTCAATGCATATGCAATAACACAGTCGAAATACATCAAAAACATCCCAAATAAATACTAAAAGCATCACCATAGATGATAAACCCAAAGCCCTTAACTATAATAGTCAAAATAGGAGTTGAAGTAAGAAAGTCCTTGATATTCTTAAAGGTTATGAAAAAATTAATGGACCATTACAATAGAGCCTATTTTCTAGTCAATCTAGTCATAAAGGATGCAATAGAAGAAAAATACTCAATGAGCTGCCTATAGTAGACTGCCAAATCGATAAAACTGCAACCTTAGTAGGAGATATAGGGTTATCCCAACTATGATAGCCTTAATCTTTGTAGGGTCTATAATAATACCATTCTTGGACACTAAGTGTCCCAAGAAAGCTACAGACTCAAGCTAGAACTTGAACTTTGAGAATTTGGCATAAAGCTTGTGATCTCTTAAAGTATGGAGCACACTCCTTAAATGGAACTTGTGTTGCTCCCTACTCCTCGAATAAACCTGATTGTCATTAATTAAATCTATCATAAAGCTATCTAAATACGGCCTGAAAGCATTGTTTATCAAATCCACAAATATTGTTAGGGCATTAGTCAACCCAAAAAACATTACCAGAAACTTATAATGACCATAATGACTTATGGAGGTTGTCTTAAGGATTCAAATAATGATAGCTAGGCCCTTAATTAATAGTATCTAGATCTAAATTCTATCTTAGAAAATAAGGTTGCACACTGAAGTTGGTCAAACATTTCATTAATACAAGGCATAGGATACTTATTTTTGAGGATCAACTTATTCAACTACCAGTAGTTGATACATATGCGCATAGAGCCATCCTTTTTCTTCATAAACAGAACTAGAACACCCTAAGGTAAGTAGACTTAGTATGATAAAGCCCTTAACTAAAATATACTAAAGTTGAAAGTTTAGCTCATTTAGCTCGGCAGGAGCTAAGTAATAAAATGCCATAGAAATTGGTTGGGTTCCTAACTTGAGGTTAATAGCAAAATCAAAGTCTTTGTCAAGAGAAAGTCCATGTAGATCTATCCTAAAAATTGAAAACACTAGGGTCAAACAAAATAGAGTCAAGCAAAGGAATCACAACACTAATTCCCAAACATAAGTAAGGAGTGACCCATATTCCCTCAACATCTATCTTCTAGCCTACATAAAAGAAATAATCCCTACTTTCACATGAACCCTACCATAAAACCAGCGGTATGGCGAGCATGACTAAGGTGACAGTCTTAGCAAAGTAATCAAAAACTGCATGATAAGGGGATAAAAAGTCCATTCCTAGAGTCATATCAAAATTTTCCATTTCTTGCACAATGAGATCAACTCAAGTATTAAACTTCCAAATGTTCACTAAAAAAGATCTATATACCCAATCCGCTAGGAGGAAATCACCCTTAGGGGGAAGCTGCCTAGAATGGCATAGATAAAGACTCTAAAACAAACCTAACTACAGTGCATAATTAGCAGAAACATATCAAAATATGGAACTGGGATCAAATAAAGTAAAAGTTGGATGATGGCATATGATAATACTACCTGAGATAACAGTATCTGAAGACTCATCCTTTGGCTACTCAGTACAAGAAAAATATGGTCAAGCTCTCTATTGGATTGGGTGCCTACCTAACTGCTAGCCCTAGCTCCCTGAGGACCACCCTTTCAACTCGATGAACCACCCTTACAACCCTGAGCACCATGCCCAACTTGTGGTGTCACTAATCTGATTAGCTATGCAGTTTAAAATAAGGCTCAATTATCTCACGTCTGGGGCACTCATAGGTAAAGTCACCAATAACCTAAAATCATAACATACCCTAGGTGCCCTACTCTATATGGAATGTTTGATGCATTTTAAATGACCACTCCGACTCAATAACCCTGAATGAATACCCCTCTGAGGCTAACTACTGCTTTGACCATCGGAACCACTATAACTAGGTTGCTCTTTTCTAATAGAACCACTATAACTAGGTTGCTCTTTGCTAATATCTGAAGTGATGCTTAAATTAGAATACTAGGATGGCCCTAATAGTGATAAGGCTATTGCTTGGGGTACCTACCCTTAAACCCTTGACCTTTAAACTATGAGCTATTACCACTCCCACTATAACTTCCATAATAACGATGTTTTCTCCTTAGACCTCATGATCCATCTCCTCTATAGAATAAACATACTCAGCAACATAAAAACAAGACTTCGTTAAAGCAACAAACTCTTTGTATCCCTACAAAGAAGTAATCTCTTATCCCTATAAAACACTAATCTCAATCCTTGAATTAGCATCATAGACATTAATACACTATAGGAAGAATTATAATGGTGTGTCTCCCTAACTCATAAAATCTTGCCTCATACTCAGCCACCAACGTAGATCTCTGCACCAAAGCAGGAAACTCATCTAAAAAATGCTCAAGAATGCTGCGTGGCATATACTTCCCCCCAAGAAAGCCATAGAGAATTGAGTCCAAGTCACCGATAAAGATTGAGCTAGGCAAAATCAAGATAACCTTTTCATCATATCCTCATTGTCAAGTCTAATTGATAAGCAATAAAATCCACTCTGTGAAACTCGACCAACCAGAAAGTATGTAAGATCTCCTTACACCTGGACAAAAAATCATAAGCATCCTCTCATGGGGTCTAGACAAACATAAGTTGAATCAATATTATAAACCAGCCCAACATCTTCTACTCCTTGACAGACATACCTGGTGCTGGAAAAACAATTACTCTAAGAGCCACAATTGTAGGTAACCTTAAATCAATACCACCCTATGTTTTTTTCTTAAACTTCATTGATCGATGTACCGCCAAATAACCCTAATAATTGTAATAATGCATCTTAGAAAAACCATAGAAGAAATAAAGTTTGGTGGCACATGGGTTACCCTCTAGCCATCCTGCTATAGTAGTGGAGATAGCTTCATCATACAATCTCATACTGGTTTACTACTCTAGCTTCTCTTAACCTCAAAGTCAACCACAACCCCTAACTAGAGCTCTAGCAGTAGACTTGGGGTCCTAATCCTCGACTGTTCTACCCCAAATCCTAGCCATCCTGAAGAAGAGTGAAACAAATAAAGATTTAATGAACGACACTAACTAAATCCTTCAAAGCGAATAAAAACTATAAGACTTTACCTAAAAATATTTTGAAGGCTTCTGAAGATAGGATACAAACATTTTCGTACCGATCTATAGGACTCTACTAAACATTGGCTCTTGTGCCAATAATACTAGTGAAACCTAGGCTCTGATACCAAGCTATGACAACCTAATTTCTAAAGTTATGATCGCACCTACTCTAACCCCATTTGTACGCAAGGTAAGCCATAGCTCAGAATGGCGAGTAATAGGCTAATAAGTATAAATCAATGAAAGATAGGGGGAAAATTAACAACAATAATAACATAAGTGGAAGAAAATAAGTATACATACAAAATATATCGAATAGGAAATGTAAAGGACAAAATATGTAACATAATCCCTCCCATGACCTGTTAAGGTCTGTACTAGAGCCAATATTATAAAAATATGAGTACTAGATAGTGTCCAAAATATACATAATATATTAACAGTAAATTCAAAGACAAAAGAATATACTTGAACAAATGGAGATGGGTTATTCCAAGACTCTAGAAAGCCCACCCTAATTTAGATAAGTATTCAGTCAGAGAAACACATCAACGTCAGAGGTTTATACTTGGATCTGCATTAGGGAATGGGTACCAAAGAAACAGATACTAAGTAGACATCAACGTCATGGTACATTATGAGTACCAAAGAAACAGATACTAAGTAGACATTATTGATCAACTGAGCTAATTATTGTAAAACCATAACTAAAATGCGAGAGTATAAACTATGTCAGCAATGATAGGGATGGAAAAATAAATAGTTACTGGATTATGCATGTGCAATTAAGGGATAAATAAAGAAAAAACAGAAAATAAACACCCCCAACAATAAGAAAATCAAGCTAGCTATAACCTAACTAGGCCCCTTTAAGTGCCAAAGGCACACAAAAGAAAACAATTAACCATAGTAAGCCCCCATAAGTCATTGGGTGTACAAAAGAAAAAACTAAAGTAAGAACAAAAGCAACCCATTACCAAACTCATGTCATGAAACCACATAATCCAAAAGCCATAATAAACCTTCCAGACATGCACGGGGATTGAACAGGCACCAATGGGTAATAACGAGAAGCCAAACAACAAGCCCAAACTGAAAATAATGGGTAATAACAAGAGGCCACATAATTCATGTAAACAAAAGTCAGTATCACTGTCAATACTCCCAGAACAACCATAATCAACAACAGAATACCCTGATCATATCATAAACATATGTCTGACTCAACCTAAAACTCATAGTAACTATAACAAATAGAAATCCAGTAAATTCATAAGTAACCAAACTCAAATATATAACTTAAACTCAGACTAAATCATAATTAATGCCAAAGTTATGCCAGAACTCATAGCAAATAATAGAAATAAAGTATATGTTTGTCCCGAAATAGAGATGAAATGTATTTACATATACATATGCTTAACTAGTTAAAATGAATGAATCCAAGTTTCTCAACTTAAAAAAACACCCCAATCTCATAAATACTATACCATACTAAGGGATATTGGCCCAAAATAATCCAAGATGGGGATCCAACCAAATAACTAACGCATAAAATATTTCAAATGATACCCAAGATAAAAATACTTGCCCAAAACTAGCATAATAGTATACTAATACCATAGTAATCTCAATCTAAACATAGGGAAAACCTAGCCTTCTTAGACGCTAGACAGCAGCCTTAGATCAATCACGAGCTACTCGTCCCCTCCATTTGACCTCATACACCACCAAGTTAAGGACCCCCAAGAGTTGAGAAGAAATGTCCTAATACTAATCTTAAAACTATAATTTGACCTTGAATAATTTAACTTAGATAATTGATTTTTTGTTTGTTTGGTAAATTGTCAAAAATTGATACTTTCTTCACTTAATTTTTAACAACACTTATAAGTATACATATATGTGCACAAATGTGACACAAAAAGTAGAAACTCTTGGTATAAACACATTTCAAATTATATTCAAATTGGAGATACAAACATTAAAATGTAAGATAAAGGAAATCAAAATTGGATAGCTATAATATATAAATAAAAGTGGTGACTCATAACCTTACTCATATAATCCAACTTTAATTTGGTGCTACAACTTGGTTAATTAGCTTCCTAGACAATCCCTCCAAGTACACGTGTGACGGTGATGGCAATATAAAGAAATTATATTTATCCCCTTATGTTTGTACACGGATATTGTATAGGTAATAAATAAATAAAACTTTTAGACTATACTATGATTTATAGAAAATTATTTCAAATAAAACCTCTATTATATAGTTATAATACTTTAACATATCTAGATTCACTATCTCCACTTAAATATTAAGAAAATATAAAATTATTATAAAATAATATAAATGTATCATAACCAAAAGTTTTTTATAAACATATAAATTATTTTAAAAAGATAATAAAATACAACTTTACCAAATTCTAATTTTATTAAACTATTCCACATCATGTTTGGTATTAGTAAAATTCACAAACAAACTCCCCAGAAATAAAACTATCAACCCTAGCAAGTCATAAAGAACTTGGGAAAGTTATAAGAAAGTTCTGGATGCCGAAAATGCATGAAAATAAGGGAAATGACCATGATGGTCATTATAAAATCCGTTACTATAAGGATTTTTTTCGCAAAAGTAAAGGATAAAGAAGTCCCTGAAGGCTTGAACGGGTAGGAATACAGGGTCCACATATCGCTCTTTATCTCTCAGGTAGCCTCCTCAACTAGATGGCAGCAACACTAAACCTTAACCAAAGGAATATCTCTAGAGTGCAAACAGCTAACATATCTTGTTAAATAGACATAGGCTCCTCTATAAATACCCACCTCTCATCCAACTAAAGTGAGTCCTATCAAAGCACGTGCAACTCTTCTGGGATATACTATCGCAACATAGATACATAAAACTCTACTGGCTTGCTAAAAAGGCATAAGGCCATGCCAACTCATATTCTACATTTCTAACTGTTGTGGGATCTCAAATGGCCCCATATTTCTAGGGATGATCTTGCACTCCTTCAAAATATCAATACGCCCTTCATAGGTGATACTTGTAGAAAGACTCTATCAATAACTCTAAAGCTCAATGCACGATGCCTATGACCAGCATAACTCTTGTGCTGACTTTGAGCTATCCATAGGCTACCTTGAATCACCCAAACCCAGTCTAATGACTCTTAAAGAAATTCTATACCACATAGACAAACCTCAAAAGTCTTAAACTAACAAACCAAAGATCAACATCGCCTACTATATAGTTTCTCAAATGGAGCCATCTAAATACTTGAATGGAAGTTGTTATTATATGCTAACTCTACCAATGGTAAAATTTATCCCCACTTACCCCCAAAATACAATACATATGTGCATAGCATTTCCTCCAAAACTTGAAAAGTCTGCTTTGAATAATTATTAGTCTGGGAGTGAAAGATAGCTCAAAGGTCAACTTGGGAACACAACTCCTCCTGAAATATCCTCTAAAAGATAGAAGTGAACTAAGAGCCTATCTCTAAAATAATAGACATAAGTACCCCATAATGGTAAACCATATCTTGAATATAGCATCGAGCTAAACTCTCAGCACTATAAGAGACCTGAATAGGGATGAAATAAGAAGACTTGTTCAATCAATCTATGATAACCTAAATTCAATAAAAAACATGAAAAGTAAGAGGAAAATTACCTATAAAATCCATAGTAACTCACTCCTATTCGACTCAAGATCTGGTAGCCCTAAAAAAATCCATAAAGTCTCTGATTGTCAGCCTTTACCTATTGATAACAAAGGCATCGAGCCACAAACTCTTTTATATCTCTCCATATACACTCCAATAGTAATTCTTCCTTAAATCCTTATACATCTTAGTTGTCCCAAGAATAATAAAATACCTAGAGTTATGATCCTTACAAGGAATCAACTAAATGAAATCTCTAACCCTTAAAACACAAACATGGCCATCGAATCTCATAACACCCACAAAATCTAAGGTATCCTTCTTGGATTCACCTCTCAGTACCTTTTCTTAAATGTTACAAATCCTATAAGCCTCAAACTCGTAGCCTCAAATCTTTTCCCATAACGTAGATCTAGCCTTAATACAAGCAATAATCCTCTTAGGGTCAAAAATATAAAGATAAACCATTAAGATAGTGATGACGTCTAAGCTACACCTCCTCTTAAAAGATGATACGGTCATTGTCAAATAAAGTAATCAAATAAAATTTAGCGTTGAATCCCAAGGTAAGACATAGAATCAAGGATCTCAATAATTGTAGTCGACGACAGGACTGGAAAAGTAAATGGGGAATTTGTGTAGTAACCATTTGTCTCAAGATGTTGCATTACTTACCCTTATCTTGATCTTAGTTAACTATTATCTTTTGAGTCTCTATTTACTAGATGTAAGCTAACCATCTTACTTACATAAAATGTAGCAGTGTGGATCAACAGTTAAACCTTAAATTAATTTGGTCATTATATTTTCCTAGTCACTACTCCTTTTTTTGAGTAAGTAGCAATAATCTAGGCAATATCCTCATGTTTTCAACTGCTAGGACAATTATTAAAGTAAAGATAATACAATGCATACATGGGTATCATTTCAGAACAACAATAGCACTTCCCCTACTTCGTCAATCTACCTGGGTTTCCACAACCCTAACTAATTGTTTTTACCTTTTCATTCTTGTGAAGTAATCAACAACATTCATGCTTGAAAGAATAGATGAAATCATACTTATAAGAGGTAGAAAAACCCAAAACTATACCTGAATTAAATAACTGAAGTCAATACAAGAGAATTCCAAGACCAAAGTCTAATCTAGGGATCAAAATATGTTTGTGAGTATCAAAAGTATGTCAATTTTACTAAAAACACATAAAGGGTATTTTATAATATACAAGGAAACCCTAAAACCAAAGCCTGAACTAAATAGGAGAAAAAAGGTCGTGGCTATTTATGGTCTCTACTTATGCCCTGTTCTTGGGTGCAGGTAGTACTTGCATCCTGTAGTGAGGGTGCAAGTGGCAACTGTAAGTGCCAGACTAAAAATTTCCTGCAAGTTATCTCTCAATATTTTAGACTTATAACACTTTCTTTGCCCACATGTTGTCCACAAGTACTACATGTAGTCCGCATATTGACTTAGCAAGTATCAGGAGTCATCTTTTCAGATCTTTTTTAATTCTCGAACATGATTTGGTCATGAACTACTTGGAAAGTGTCTTGAACATCCATAATTGCTCTCTAAAATGGTCAAAAACACCTTTTTCCTTTTTTTCATAAACTCAGAATCAAAAATATAATTTCCTACAAAACATACCTAAAATGCAACATATCTAACAAACAACCTCAAAAACATACATATTTTCCTGATTTTATGCACTAGAAGTGTTAATTTTTTATAGGATATCAACACCCTCAACTTAGAATGTTTGGATGTCCACAGGCAACAAAACACAATAAAATAAAACAAAACTAAAGAAGACTCTTAACTAAGAGAATCTAAGCTATTCAAGGCAGTCAATCAATACTTTAAGTTCACATCACAATACCCCCTCCTATCTCACTTTACAAAACTATGTATAAATATGAAGCACAATAATATGACATAATGGGAAGGTATGGCATTATATTAGCAATAGACAACCACCCATATGTACAAGTTACACTACACTACACTAAACAAGCAAATAGCTAGCAATATGACTTAATTGTCGTGGCTTCAAAGATGTCCCACCCACTCATATGAAATAATGCATGTCAATGCAGGGATAGTAAAGAGACGCTCACACTCAGAACATAAGTTCCAATCGATATGCATTAAATACCTAGGCTTTTCCTTATTTTCTAGTATTCATACAGTCAAGATAGGATCATTGTAGGACTTTTCTCGGCTTATAATATAATCTTGGGTGCTGATATGGTACATATGGACATATAAAATGATTAAGCCTCCTAGACACTATACTTACCTTGGGGTTTCACTCATTATCCAATTTTCTTTTATTTCCATCCTTATTTCTCTGGTTTTATTCTTTATTACACTTTCAGGTTAGGTGTGGTATTTATTCCTTTTGTTCACATCTGCACAAATTTTCTTTTTTTCTCTTTCCATCTTTCTTTTTTTTTTGCTACCACACCCAGCCCTATTATTTTTTTCTCTTATTTTACCCTTCTACATACCCATTTTATACTATACACCCCTATGATAGCCACCCCTAACTTAGGCATTTTGCCTTAGTTGAGATGCACAATATCCAAGGATGAACAGGGCCAAAACAAGTTCTTTGTAACATAAATGGAAAGGTGAATGGTGAAATAAGAAAAATGTCTATAAGGTTTAAAATAGAGATTAAGGGATTTTATTTCACATAGGGAAGATCATTTAGGATAAAAGTGGACTAAAATAATAAAATGACCTATGATCCTTTCCTACCCCAACTATCTTTCAACCTAGGCAACACTAACTGGGAAAGTTCTGAATTAAGCACAGAAAGGGAAGTAAGTAGCATTTCCCACACACATGGAATGGAGTCAATCATACAAACTACTACCTACCCGGTTCATGTAGTTGTTAATAAATGATTATCATGTCCCTATTTATAATGTCATTACAAGATCCACAATCTTCATACATATATACATTCACATAGTTCTAAAACAAAATTTTTTAGGGGTATCATTTTTCTTATAAGATTCAGAAAAAATATAAAAGCTGCCCTAAATACTTAAAAATCTCTTAATTATACAAAATCATAACACAATATGAAACAAAACACAATATGACACAAAATTATCTTAGTAATATAGATTCTACAACCATACCAAGGTCGGTAGAAAAAGAAGCAAGACAACAAAAACTCATGGCAGCTATGGTATCTCCCAACCCCAACTAAAAACTATGCACTATCCCCAATGCACCAAAATAAAGTAAAATAGATGAAAGTGAGAACATACCTGGATGCACTAGGAATCCATTTACCTTGGGTTGCCTCTAATGTTTGAGCAGATGCTAACACATTTGAGGCTTTTAACAGAGAATAATTGCAAAGTCTTAAGCAACTTTTGTCGTTTATTATTTTATATATGATTTGTAATGGAAGTTAAGAGACAAGAAAACCAACAATGATGGAAGTAAAAGAGTGGATGACGTACTCCTGATAAGTCGTCAGCACTCTGATAGGTTATCAGCTTCATCGTCAGCCTTAGACAGAGATTGGACTTCAGTTAGAATTCCTAACGATATTTGTGATAGGCTATTAGAAGTGTGATAAGTCGTCAGAGTCACCGACAGCCTTTAACAGAACATGGGAGCTGAGGTGGAGAAAGGACAAAATTATCTAATATGTTGTCACAATTTTGATAAGCCATCAGGATTCACCGTCAATGTAAAGCATAAATTATCAAAATTAAAGGGGAGCTGACGACATCCATGATAAGTCGTTAGCCTCCTGATAAGGCGTTATGTATGTCGTCACCAAATCTGAGAAGAACACTGAACTATATGATTTTGTTTCCATAATTAAGCTGAAGTATAAAGCATAGTTTAGGGTTTTCTAGGGGGGATTCCAAACCTATTTTATAACACACGTATTTTATTATTTTCTCTCTAGCTTCTTGGCTTGAGCAAAAACAATTAACTTTGAAGAGATTATCATCAATATTTTAGAATTTCTACTTTGATATAACCTAAGAAACACTTGTTGCTATTCATCTTGTTGTAAGTTCATCTTTCAAATTATGAATTCAACTTTTTGTATCAATTATTATTTATGAGTGGCTAAATCCCTTTAACCCGAATTATGCGATCTATGGGTTAGGTCTTGGTAAGTTGCTAAGTGTTTAGGATTCTAAAGTTAATAGGACTCCTTGATAATTCCGAGGTTTTAATTATTGTCTATTGGTTGCAAATGATAGATAGCACCTGCTTTGATTTGCTTGAGATAAGAAATCAACTATAGTAGGAAGAGAATTATTGACAGGGACTTGGAAGCTACCAACATTTCGTTTAATAATTGACGATGTAACAAGGTTAATTAGCCTGAGGTGAAGTCTGATTAGTGAATGTAAATTCCCTAAGTCTGAGAGGATTAGATAATTAAATACTTAAGTAGGTCAAGAGACTTTTAGGCATAACTTTGATAAAGGCAATCTGTTGTTCCTGCCTATCGTGAGAATCTTGAATCACTATTAGCAGCTGTCAAGTACCAAAACCCATAGTGAACATAATTCTGGTTTTCTATATACTCTTGATTACAAATACTGAAACTAAAGTGACCAATAATTATTTGCTAAATTCTCATAACGCCTAATTTAGCAGAAACTACTAACTATCAGTTGATTAACTCGCATACAACTCAGATTCACACCATATTCCCTGTGGGATTTGACCCCAACCCAGTTGGGTTATATATTAATAACGATCGCTTACATTCTTACATGAGAGGTATAGTTTGAGCGTTATAAAAAATGACACCATTGTCGGGGAATTAGTATTGTAAGTTACAGTTTGTGTGTGATAATTGACTGTTAGTCAAGTTTCCTAGTTTTATGTTTATTTGTTGTTTTTGTTTTCTGTAGGACTTTTGTGGTGTATTCCAAGAACCAAAAGTTTTGGAGGACCATTATTACCATTTAATCTAGAACTATAACTAATCGGCAAAATGGAAGAGCAGCAGGAGGCTAACAGGTTAGCAGCCTTAGCAAGAGCTCAGTTAAATATGTTGAATATCAGTCAACAAGTACGGAATCCATGTCCTGAGGATGAAGATTTGGGAGATAAGGAGTTGCTAAACCCTGGTAACCCAAGGTGTGTAGAACAAATAATTGCACCAGTACAGCGTAATGCCAATAGGAACCATTCGTTCAGAACAAGGTAGGATCACCAGCCTGTCCAGTATGATTTCAATAATGATGATGATGGAATGGATAGAGAAAGTGCTACAGTTTTAATATTCCTCCACCATTGGCACTAGGGGAAAATTTCAGCATTACGAGTACTATGATTCAACTCCTTAATCTAAAGGGGTTGTTTGGTGGCCTGCCTGGCGATGATCCAAATATGCACTTGGTGAACTTTATCACTATTTGCAAATATTTTGATAACCCAGGAGTGGGTAAGAATGCGATCCTTTTCAGATTGTTCCCATTGTCTCTGTCTGGGGAGGCAATAATGTGGTTAAATAAGCTGATGCCTGATTTGATAACCAACTGGAGATAGTTGAAAAATACATTCCTAGAATGGTTCTTTCCACCTTATAGGAGGGTACAATTGAGGGATGAGATCAGTAACTTCAGACAGCTCCCAACTGACGCTTTCCATAAAACCTGGGAGAGATTTAAAAAAAAGTTGACACAGTATCCGAACCATAATATGATGGACATACACTAGATAGAGACTTTGTACAGGGCTCTTAACTCTGTGACAAAACCAATTGTAGATAATACAACTGGTGGTTTGTTTGTTGATCATACATTTCCAGAAGCTTCAGAAATGCTAGAAAAAATGACCAAACAGAGTTAGGCATGGCATACCAGAGACGCTGTGGTAGCAAGCCCCACTATTTCTGTGGGTATGACTACTGAACAATGCAAAAGAGATGAGGATTGTGAACAAGACATGGATCATGTAAAAATGCAGATGGACTTGCTAACCAAGCACTTGCTATCAGGCAAGACTGAGAAGGTGAATATTATGAGATCTCAAGATAGAGTTGATGTTGATCTAGAAGAAGAGAAAAACTATATTTATAATCAGGGGGTTTCCAAGGCAATAGCCAAGGGAATCAAAGTCGGAGTTATTATGATAATCCTGGTTATAAAGATAAAAAGTAGGGAAATTGGAGGAGCAATAATGATAGGAGCGGGCTATATGTCCCTCTTGGAAATTGTTAGGCTGCTATAACAAGTTCTAAAAACATGTCCATGGAGGACATGATGGATAAATTATTATAGGGAGTGGAGGCTATCAACTCAGGAGTGACTACCATGTAGACTGATCTGTCATCTATTAGTCAGTTGGTAAACTTGTAATCCACTTCGATCAGCAGCTAGAATATAAAATAAGCCAACTCTTCGTAACACCGAATTAGAGGAAGAGTGGAACATTACCTAGTGATACAGTCCAAAATCCGTGGAATGATGGCTTATGTATGGAGATTACCACTAGAAGTGGTAAGATATTACCTGGATCTTCAGTGGGCAAAAATGTAGTTGATGATGAACCAGAAGAAGGTGGTCCAGAGGAGTCTGAGAAGCTGGATGGTTCTGATAATGCTCCAAAAAAAAGGAAAGAGAAGGAGAAGAAAGTAGTGGTGAAAACTCTCCCAAGATCACCACCTCCCTTTCCTCAATGATTGGAGAAAAAATTAATGATGCAAAATTCAGGAAATTCATGGCAATGCTCAAACAATTGACAGTGAATGTGCCTTTGGTGGAGGCACTCGACCAAATGCGAGGGTATGCTAAATTCGTGAAGGACCTTATGACGAAGAAATGAAATGTTAGCCATGAGCCAAAGGACAATCTCCATCATTATGGTGCTATCTCCACAAGGTCTTTAGAGTAGAAAAAGGCAGGACCGGGAGCATTTACCATCCCATGCACTATTGGGTCTTTAAATTTTACAAAATCTCTATGTGATTTAGGAGCCAGTATAAACCTAATGCCACTTGTTGTGTACAAGAAGCTAGGTTTAGGTAATCCTACCCCAACAAATATGCAGTTGGTGATGGAGGATAGGTCTGTAAATCAGCTAGCGGGCATATTACATGATGTATTAGTAAAGGTGGCTGACTTTATACTGTCTGCTGATTTTGTAGTCCTAGACTTTATGGTGAACTTTAAAGTGCCCATCATCTGGGGTAGACCATTCCTTGCAACTGGGAGACTAATAGTGGACATGGAGCTGAATGAGCTGAAGTTCAGGCTCAATGACAAAGAAGCAAGATTCAAAATACACTCATCCATGACCTAGAAAAATGAGATGAGTGTTTTCACAATCGTGGATACATTCTATAAAGATGGTAACGAGATATCAGCAGGTTGTCATGACAAAGTCTGAGTAGTCAAGAAAACTAAGTCGTGCCGCGACATTAAATTAGGCGCTATTGGGAGGCAACCCAACATTTTTATATTCTAGCAAAGTGTTTATTTTTGTAGTTAGGTTCTAGTTCAAAGAAGGCGGAATCAATGTTTCCAGCTAAGTATTCCTAACGACATATTTGAAGGGCTGTCATAATTGTGATAAGCCGTTAGATTCATTGTCAAAAAAATCAAACCTGAGGGATGTTCTATTAAGGCTGACGACATTCGTGATAGGCTATCACAAGTGTGATAATACATCATCCTTTGTCTTTAGAAAGCTTAAAAGAGTAGCTGAAATTTTGGGCCAATTTAAAAAGATTCGACCCGACCCACAGCTTTGTCTTTCCAGCTTCCCACGTATTTCCTTTCTTTTATTTAAGTTTTATTTCCTTCCATATTTAGTTATTTTCTTCCCTTTCTAAAGTATTTCCAAGTAAAACAAAAGAAAACTTCCTTCCTTGTGAGTGTGGGTTGAAGTCAAAATCAAGAGTTCTTTTTTTATCTACTTCTTCTTACTCGTGTAACCAAGTTGAAGGCACTTATCAGGTCGTATAATGGCACCCAAAGGAAAGAACCCAAAATCTATTAAGAAAGGGACCAAGGAAAGTGTACCTCGGAGACTCTTTGATGAGGGCTCTGACTATGAGTAGGAGGAGCCACTACTCAGGAAGCAAAAAAAAAAAGCCTAAAAAAGCCTTCACCACCTCCACCAGTTAAGGTGGAGGAGAGTGAAGAGAGTTATACTGAGCTAACTATATCTAAACATATAGCTTCTGAGCAGACGGTCTCTGGCTAACAAGAGTCTAAACATGCTAAATCTGACAAGCATGATTTAACTCATCCTGATTCTAAGGAACATGAGTCTGAGCAACATAAATCTAAGGTACCATTATCTGAGTCTCCTTCTGCTGAGCAACAAGATGATGAAGAATCTTCGATTTGGGGAACTATGGTTAAATGCCAGAACTCTGCGGTTCGAGACAGTGCTAGGTGGCAAATTCCCAAGGAACAGAGAATCTTCTATGATGGGCTTCGCAGAACAAAACAAAGGCCCATTAAAAGGCCAACCTTTGAAAAAAAGAAGATCATCACTACTGATCCAAACACATATCCTGAAGTAGAGCAGAAATTTTGAGACTACGACTTGGGATGGACCATGAAAGGAGGAAGCTTATTTTGCCCTACACTAGTGAGGGAGTTATATGCAGACTATTAGGCTCGATTGGAAAACATGTGTAAAGAAGGGAAGAAATCAGCAGATCAGCCCTTGTTAGATAGAGTTCCAGTACAGGGTATGATGGTGGATCTCTTAGAAATGACAATTAACAAATTTCTTCATGGCCCCAGATTCACTCCTCAGGCTACTTCACCTACTTTTTATGCTTGGTTGAAGCATTATGAGAATCAACGGTTTTGGTTAGCGACCCTCATAGCTAAAGGAAAACCTGAATGGCTAACCAATGCTAATGAGAGGATTTTTAAGGCTTCCCTAACTCAAGAGCCAAAGTTTTGGTGGGGTTTAGTGTGCACCCATTTGATGCCTACTAAGGGAGATAATATCCTTGGAGATGATAGAACAATATTGATCTCAAGTCTTATGGCTAAAATTGAGTTAAACATCGGGGAGATCATTTTTGAGGATATGAAAATTTGAGTCTTAAGGCCCGATACGACATATCCTTTCCCTTGTCTAATTACAAGGTTATGTAAGGCAGCCCATGTACCTGAGGTTATGGGGTTAGATGAAGAAATGCTTGCTAATAAGACCCACAATCCTATTCGATATGATAAAAATCAGCTGAGACTGACACTTAACAGAGGAGCAGGGGTTGAAATAGACCCACCATTTACAGGTGCTAGTTCAGCACCTAATGTAGTGCTGCAAGATTCTGAGGCTGCAGCACCGACCTCCTCAGCAATAGAAGATTCAATACCTAGAAATTTAATAAATCCTTCAACTGTTGTGTCTATCATAGAATTTGCCTTCAACTCTATGAATTTTAGGACAGTGCCAAAAAAATCAAAGTGGTACGAGGCTCAACTGTAACTTTTTTCCAAGAAATTTGCCTTTGTGGTAGACCAGAGGATTAAGGTAGCACTGGAGCCCTTCCGAGCCTTACCCAGTCAAATTAATAAATTAGAAAATCATTTTAATACACGGGTAAAAGAAATGTCGGGCTCAAACCTTGCATAATTTAGAGCAGTCCGGGACAAGGTGAAGGTGGATGTTAGGGCATTACAGCAACACCAACTTATGGTATCGGTAGATCTGGTTAGTGATGAGTCTAAGGGTGAAATCCTATTGCTTGATCTCTTGGGGGAACCAATAAAGAAAAACAAAAAAAAAAAGGTGAGAAGAAATGTAAGGGTAAGAGAGAAAGGCCTGATAGTGATGAAGAAATAAAAGCAGAGAAGAAGGCAAGAAAGAAAGCTGTGAAAGAAGAGATGAGTAAGGCAATGATCAAGTTACTAGATGACAATGAAAAATGGGAGGAGACCCTATGAGTGAGAGCTGTGGGTGCCTTAACTAGAAGGCCTCCAACAACTGCTAGACCAGATATGTCTGAATGGAGGGGGACTCCCGATAGAGGCAAGGCAGCTGAGGATGCAGCAGTAGGGTCAGCAAATCATGATCCCTGAGCTTGATCTACTCTAGGTATACCCTAACCCTTGATTAAGTTTTTCTTTGATTTTATGTTAAGGGTGAAGGGTGAGTTGTTGTTGTAACATTTTGTAGTTGACAAGGAGAAATACAAGTACTTGAGGTAGTTAACACGGTTTTGTTATTTTGTGAACACCTCTCAAGTGGTCTAATTCTTTAACTGTGTGATTTGCATCTAATTATGACCATTATGCATCTTTGTATGGTATTAGTTCTAGTGACTTGATAACCATTGCTAAATAATTGCATGAACCGGATAAGTAGTAACTTGTGATATACTTGTGTTCCATGTGCGTGTGAGATTCTACTTAGTTCCCTTTGTATGTTGAATTAAGAACTTGCTTGTTTAGTCTTACCTAGGTTGAAGGATAGGGGTTAGGAAAGGATCATAGGCCATTTTTATATTAGCCCATTTTATCCTAAATGACCTTCCCTATATGCATAATATCCCTTGATCCTTATTTTGAGCCTGAATAGCCTATTTCTTTTTGAGATACCTATCACCGTTGTATTTTTATATCATAATGAACTTGCTTTGGCCTTGGTCCTCCTTGGACACTGTGCACCTTGACTTAGGCAAATGGCCTAAGTTGAGGGTGGCTAGCATAGGGGTGCATGATGTAAAATGAGTATGAAGAAAGGTAGAGTAAAAGAAAAGAATAAAAAGTTAGGTACGGTGGAAAAGAGCAAGAAAATAAAAATTGTGAAAAAAAAAGTGATTGTAGAAAAGAACAACACCCATCCTAAATAAGTGTGATCAAGAAAAGAGAAGAGTAGAAAAAGCTAAATGAGTAAGGCCCCAAAAGCTAGTGTAGTGTCAAGGAGGCTTAGTCACTTCAAATATCATCGAGTATCATATCAGTCTCTAGCCTACATTACAAGCCAAAGAGAAGGCCTATAGTGATCCTAGCTGACCTGTCTGAAGAACTTGGTAATGAAAATAAGGGCAAGCCTATGGTATTCGGCATACATTGATTGGAACTTCATTATGAAAGTGAGTGTCTTGTGATTGTCCCCATGGTTACATATATGATGTCTGATATAAGTACAATAGGACTTATTTGTGGTGAGGGCACACTGGTTACGCTGTTAGTTGCTTACTTGTTTGGATAGTGTAATCTTGATACATGCATGGTTGTTGTTGCTGATTTGATGCCATATCTCGATTCCTGTGTGTCACGTTGTTGCTCTTCAATAACATACACAGTTATTTGTAAATTGATTGACGTTGGAGATGGTGAAGTGTTTTGAGATAACATATATGGTTTACTATTGAATGTACTTTGTGTTCTCTTAGTTGTGTTTTAGTTGCGTGAGGACAAGCAATTGTTTTAAGTTGAGGGTGTTGATGTGTGAGCAGATGGAAACACATTTGAGGTTTTTCACAAAGAATAATTGCAAAGTCTTAAGCAACTTTTGTCATTTTTGATTGTTTTATTTTTGATTTTGCAGTGAAAGTCCAGAGGCAAGAGAACCAACAATGATGGAAGTAAAAGAGTGGCTGAAGACATTCCTAATAAGTCGTCAACACTTTGATAGGTTATCAGCTTCCTCGTCAGGCTTAGACAGAGATTGCACTTCAGTTAGAATTTCTAATGACATTTGTGATAGGCCATCAGAATGCGATAAGCCATCAGAGTCGCCATAAGCCTTAGACAAAACATGGGAGATGAGATAGAAAAGTGACAACATTGTCTGATATGTCATTACAGTTTTGATAAGCTGTCAGGATTCACCGTTAGCCTTAAGTAGAAATTGTCAAAATGGAAGGGGAGCTGATGACATCCATGATAAGTTGTCAGCTTCCTGATAAGGCATCACGTATGTCGTCACCTAATCCGAGAAGAACACTGAACTCTGTGATTTTATTTCCATAATTAGGCTAAAGTATTTAAATCATAGTTTAGGGTTTTCTAGGGGGGATTCCAAACCTATTTTGTAAAACACATATTTTGTAATTTTCTCTCTAGTTTCTTGGCTTTAACAAAAACAATTAACTTTAAAGAGATTATCATCAATATTTTCGGATTTCTACTTTGATGTAATCTGAGAAACACTCGTTGCTATTCATCTTGCTGTAATTTCATCTTACAAATTATGAATTCAACTTGTTGTATCAATTATTACATTATGAGTGGCTAAATCCCTTTAACCCGAATTATGGGATCTATAGGTTAGGTCTTGGTAAGTTGCTAAGTGTTCAAGATTCTAAAGGTAATAGGAATCCTTAATAATTCCAAGGTTTTAATTATTGTCTATTGGTTGCAAACGATAGATATCACCTGGTTTGATTTGCTTGAGATAAGAAATCAACTATAGTAGGAAGTGAATTATTGATAGGGACTTGGAAGATACCAATTCCGTTTAATAATTGACGTTGTAACGAGGTTAATTAACCTGAGGTGAAGTCTGGTCAGTGAATTTAAATTCTCTAAGTCTGAAAGGATTAGGTAATTAAATGCTTAAGTAGGTCGAGAGACATTTAGGCATAACTTTGATAAAGACAATCTGTTGTTCCTAGCTATCTTGAGAATTTTTAATCACTATTAGTAGTTGTCAAGTACCAAAATCCATAGTGAATATAATTCTGGTTTTCTATAAACTCTTGATCACAAATACTGAAACTAAAGTAACTAACAACTATTTGCTAAATTCTCATAACCCCTAATTTATCGGAAACTACTAACTATCAGTTGATTAATTCGCATATAACTCAGATTCACACCATATTCCCTGTGGGATTCGACCCCAACCTAGTTAGTTTATATATTGACAACGATCGCTGACATTCTCACATGAGAGGTGTAGTTTGAGCATTATCATCCTCCTAAGAAGAGCAAAATTTTATTTCGTAGCATAACTCAATTCTCTAGGATACTCAGACTTGACCAAGGTCTATCACAACATAAACTCTTACTTCTTTGAGGTTTCCCTTATAGTGCTTCACTCCCTACTCATTTACTTTAAATGGGATATCACCATCACTCTTTATCGCAATAGCACTATATAGGAACACCTTAACCATAGTGAATGGTCTAGTCCATCTTAATTTAGCTTGCTAGGAAATAAGAGGAGTCTTGAATTATAACACAAGACCAAATCACCGGGTTTGAATGTTCTTTTCTTGATTTTATGGTCATGATACAACTTCCTTCTTTCTTTGTATATGGTCGATATCTTATAATCATGAAGTCAGAATTCATCCAATTCATTCACCTTGCTTAACCTTAAGTTTGTTATTTCACGCCATTTAAAATTTAGACTTTTCTACGCCCATAATGCCTTATGAAAGCTCAACCAGTAAGCGGCACATTTTTTCATACACAAGCTGATATGGGGAGGCACCTATTGGGGTTTTATAAGCTGTTTAGTTGGCCCACAATGCATCATCTAATTTTCAAGATCAGTCAGTCCTGTTGGCATTCACAATTTTAGCAAAGATAAACTTTTTTTATCTATTGGACACTTCTACTTGCCCACTTGTATGAGGATGGTATGGTGTATCCACCCTATTTCTTACACCACATCTATCAAATAGGGCTTTGAACAAGTAGTTGCATGAGTGTGATGCTCCATAACTAATAATTGCATGTCGAATGCCAAATTGAGAAAAATATGTTTCTCTATAAAAAGGCAGTAATGATTCTACATTCATTTTCTGGAAGTGCAACTACCTCCACCTATTTTAATAGATAGTCAACCACTACCAGAATATATCTCATGCCATAGGAGAACACAAACGGACCCATGAAATCAATCTTCCACACATCAAACAGCTCTAACTCTAGAATAGGTGTCATGGGGAGTTCATGGTGCTAAGAGACATTGCCTTGGACCTGACATTGGTCACAAGCCTTTGAAAAATTATGAGTATCCTTGTAGATTGTAGTCCAGTAAAACCCATACCGGAAGATCTTATGGGTTGTGCTTGTACCACTATAATGACCCCTAAATGGTGATAAATGAAAAGCTTCTATAATGCTCATCATATCTACCACTTGGGTACATCATCCAATCACAACAATATCACAAAACCTAAGAATACATGGCCCATCCTAAAAGAACTTCCTCAACTCATGCATAAATCTCCATCATTGTTGGAAGGATAGATTTTTTGGGATAAGATCACTTGCAAAATAGTTGGCAAAATCAGTAAACCAAGGAATTAAATCTT
Source organism: Capsicum annuum (assembly GCF_002878395.1). Taxonomy (NCBI): domain Eukaryota; kingdom Viridiplantae; phylum Streptophyta; class Magnoliopsida; order Solanales; family Solanaceae; genus Capsicum; species Capsicum annuum. Next base: position 142,947,670 of record NC_061114.1, read on the forward strand.
GAGATGCCGCTAAGACTTGCTAATTTGGAAAATCATCATCTATCTCAAGATCATCTCTTAGATTATGTATGGTCTCTTTCTTAAGTCTAGACAAGTGGTCGGCAACCTGATTTTCTTTCTCGTTTCGATCCTTTACTTCAAAATTGAACACTTGCAGCAAGAGAACCCAATGTTATAATATTAGCTTGGCATCTTTCTTTGAAATTAAGTATCACAAGGGTTCATGGTTAGTTTGACTATAACAATAATCCCAATCAAATAAGACTAAAACTTTTCAAAGGCAAAAACCACTGCAAGTAGTTCCTGCTCTGTAACTATATGATTTCTTCTGTGCGGGGTTTAAAGATTTGTTGGCATAGTAAATGAGATGCAATATCTTCTCTATAATGTGTCCTAGTACATCACCCAAGGCCGTTCCACTCGCATCACATAACTTTAAAAAGTGCAAACCAGTCAGGCGACACAATAATGGGTGCCGAAATTAATTGTTCCTTCAGGCATTGGAAATCCTTAATACAAGCACCATCAAACACAAATTTGACCTCCATATCTAAAAAATTGAATAGAAGAGTTGCAATTATAGAGAATTCCTTGATGAACCTCTAATAAAAAACTGCATGACCCAAAAAGCTTTGTATGCCTCTAACTATACTGGTGGTGGAAATTTCTCAATTACCTCAATCTTTGCTTTGTCCACCTTAATACCATGTTTGGAGATCTTGTTCTAATGATACTTTCTATTACCATGAATGGCATTTTTTCCAGTTTAGCACCAAATTTCACACTTCACATCTCTGCAGTACACTAGACAAATAGGCCAAAAAGTCATTGAATGAATCCCCAACCAATGAAAAGTCATCCATGAATACTTTGATGGGGTATTCAACCATATCAGAGAATATGGATATCATATATATCAGAAAAGTGGCAGGTGCATTGTACAGTTCAAACAACATCCTCTTGAATGCAAAGGACCCATAGGGGCAAGTAAAGGTTGTTTTTCCATTATCTTCAGGAGAAATCGTGATTTGATTGTAACTAAAATACTTGTCAAGAAAATAGTACCAACACCTGACTAACTATCTTTCTAGCATCTGATCCATGAACGGCATAGGTAAGTGGTCCTTTTGTGTCCACTTGTTTAGGTTTCTATAATCCATGAAAACTCTCCAATCAATCACTGGCCTTATGGGTACTAGTTCATTTTATTCATTTGGAACCACTGTGATTCCCCCTTTCTTAGGAACGTATTGAACTGAGCTTACCCACTTATTTTCTATAATGGGAAAATCACCCCAATAGCTAACCACTTTATTATATCTTTTTTCACCACCTCTTTTATAGGAGGGCTCAGTCATCTCTAATGCTCAATACTAGGAATGTTGTCCGATTTAAGTTTTATCTTATGTGTGTATATACTTGGTTGAATTCGTATAATGGAAATATTGTTCAACCAAATAGTTTTCTTGAATTTATGAAACACTAATATCATAGCTTCCACTTGTGCTCCTGCCAAATCTGCTGCAATAATTATCAATAAAGTATTTTTGGCCTCCAAGAATACATACTGCAAATAAGGTGGGAGGGCCTTTGATTCCAATCTAGTCATTCTTCAATAGATGGTCTAGTAGGAGGTGTGGCTCTATTTTTCAAGTAAAGATTCAGCTTCTTATGGACATATTTGTAAGAGCCTATGCCATGTAATGCACTAGCCATCTCACTATAGTCATCTATCCCATCACTCTCAAAATTCATAATCACTTCTGCCATGATTCTACCCTTGATATTTCCTCAATAGGCACATCTACTATAACCACATCATCATCTATTTCAACTATCACTGCCACTACTCTCTTATCATCCAATTGTTGTACTATCATGTATATATTTAACACAATTTACACATTGTTCCATTTGAATATGATAACCTCCAAGTCCATATCAAGAAAAACCTAACAAGTGGACAAGAAGGGTCTACCAAATATAATCAGAAATTAGGTATCCACTTTACAGGCTAAAATCATAAAATCTACCATATAGGTGAATGATGCCACTCTTCTATGCCATGAAAAATACCCATTTTCTACTTTACAAATGAATCAGCCATCAACAACCTTCAAATATAGGCTTGAGTTCTCCTAACCCCAACACCTTGTCTATCAAAAATGGCATTACATTTATTCCTGTTCCCGAATCATATAAAGCTTGATTAATATCAAAATACCAAATATAACATAGAATGGTCACTACACATAGGTCCCCCTTCTTTTCTACTGATGGTACATGAGAATTTGTGCTAGACTGTTGAACTATATTTTGTATCTCTTCTACAACCCATTTATTATCATAATCATCATCACTATAAGTTGTTTCTCAAACTCTGCCTCAGGTGGCTCATCAGCAATAATATTCTCCTTCTTTAGCTCATTAGTAGTAGGCAAAAAATGCTAATCATGTGAAGAGTCATTCCTCGTGTTAATAGAAATACAATGATCAAATGTTGGAGCATTCTACACAATGTCACTAGGAAGGGCACCTAGCCATCTTTTAAATAAAGTTACAGAATTTGCCTATATTATGGCTCCAACTGGTTGATAGCAGTTGCATGTGACTCAACCTTTTGGGCTAATCCTAAAATATCAGCCATAAGTTCTTTAAGGAAAGTTTCCTGGCTATCTTGACCCTTCATCATCTTAGAAAATATTTTTTTTATTCTCGACTCTCATATCGTCTACTAGATTGGATGTACTTGTCTTTATTACCATAATAGTTCTGACCTTTATTTCCTTGCCGATGGCTTGGAAACCCACCATCTATTGATCTAGATATTTTGCCTTCTCTTCTAACTCAAACTCATGAACTCTAGAATTTTCACCCTGTGCTCCTACTGCATTAACCTTTGCATAGTTCATTGTTGCAAATTTTGGTCAACTCACCAATATCAGTCCTCAATAGATAAACCTCTTATGCTATGACATCCTCAGCTACTTTCTGCTTGCCGAAAGCTCCAATGGTATAAGTACCAAAACCCCTTTCATCCTCCTGAGTTTACGAACCTCAGTTAGTGAGAGAGATTTGATAAATGATACTAGAAGCTATCTCCCATCGCAATCTCATAAATGCCCTTGTAGAGATAGTATCTGCCATAGCTCTAGAGCTGATTCTCAGGGCTCTATAGAATATCTCTGGTAATCTCCTCCTTGAAATCCAGTGATACAAGTTGTGATCATTTGGTACTTAGCTCCTCCAGCGTATATAGAATATCACAACCTGTATTTGCTCTTTACAATTCATGATCATTTGGTACTTAGCTCCTCCAGTGTAGCTATAGCCACTATCATCCTTACGGGTTGGGCTAGAAGTTGTATAGTTTCTTAACAACTCGTAGCTTGACCAGTACTTCAACTTTTACAAAGACTTTTCTTTAAATTCTTAGCTCAAGCTACTTCCCACCTAATTTTCCTGCACTCATGCAACAAATACATCATATCCACCAAAATAACCTAAGTCCAAGTATAAATTCCTTATTTTAAGCATCG
>NC_061114.1:142954208-143004639 GCF_002878395.1 Capsicum annuum
CGATGCTTAACTATGGAGAATCTATGACCTATTTGACAGTTAACTTATAAATCAGCACAAGAATATTTTTACCCCCTTCCCATTTCACTGTTTAAAAATATTATTGTATATCAAAATGAAGAACAATAGTGTGACCCATAGGAATTCAATGATGGCATTATATTAGCAATGAACAACTAGGCCTAAGTACTATACACTACCTGAATAAATACGCAACTTGACATTAGAACCCATCCACCCTCACAGTCAAAGATATCCATATCACTCAGTTGAATTCATCCTATTATTTTAGGGATGGTCTAGAGATTCTCACACTCATAAATAAATTCCAATATGTGTACACAAAATGTAATAGTCTTGCCCATATGCTCTTTACCTAGATATTCAGACGGTCAAGTTAGGATCACTATAGGAATTTGTAAGGCTTGTAATGTAGGCTTGGGATTAGTTATGGTATATTTTATTTTAAGTGACTTAGCCTCCTTAGCACTACATTTTCTTAGGGGTCAACTTTTTCTACTATCTTTCTATACAATCTGCCCTTCTCTTTCCCTTTTTATTCTTTTTCATGCATCTTTAGGTCAGGTGCAGTTCTCTTTTCTCATTATCTTTTTTTTATTATTATTGTTCATTTTATTTTTATTTTATTTTTACCACACCTGGTCTTATTCCTTTTTTCTATCTTTACCTCATTCTTCATACTCACTTTTCACTATGCACCTCTGTGATATCCACCCTTAACTTAGGTGATTTGCCTAAGTTTAGGTGCACTGTGTCAAGGGAGGACCAAGGCCAAAACATGTTCATTGTAGTAAAACGAGAAGGTAAAATTGGTGTAAACAACAAAAATATGTCTATTAGGGATCAATGGATTCTTAATAGTATTTGGTTTGTTATTTTACTCTCAAGTGCCCTATTCAAAAAAATGGCCTATGATCATTTCCTAACCATCCATCCTACAATCTAGAAAAAACCAACCGAGTAAGTTTTGCACTCTGTACAAATTGAACTAGGTAACGCCTCACACTCATATTGTACAGCTTCACTTTGTCAGTCACTACCTATTCAGTTCATACACCTCTATGTCATAGTTATATCATCCCTAATTCTAATTCTATTAAGGGATTCGCAGCAGTTGCACGCACACATATCACACAGACTATCATAAAAAAATTATAGAAGGTGTATCAATTTTTCAAATTAAATTTTTTAAATAAAATAATCGCACATATTATGCACATATTATCGACTGCCATCACCATACCGTTCTTCTCACTTAATCACAACACAATAACACACGTATATATGCCAATTCATTATTCAAACTGTGGACTATGGATTTTGAAATATAGCAACCATAACCCCTAGAGACTATGGTATACCCCAACCTCTACTAAATCCTATGCACTGTTCTCAATGTATCTATCAATATAAATAGGGATTGAGGACATATCTAGGCTCCCTAGGCACCAATTTAAGCATCGCCAGCACGGGGGCCCTTATATTGTGACCTACTTTAATTAATAGTGGTCTTAATTGCTATTAGGACATCCTCAATAATCGTCACACCAGTGGCGGCCAGTGCGCTCATTAGCAAGTCAGGCAATGGATCTAAATCAGCTGCATCAGTGGTTCTCGAGCTACTAGCCCCCACCACAGTCTCTTGGACCCTCATATTTTGGTCCTTCTCACTCTGCACACTCACTATTTTTGTTGTTTGAATTTTTTTCTTTTGTTCTTAGTTTTTTTCTTTTCTTGTTTTTCTCTCTCTTTCTTCCTCTTTTTTTAATTTTAACACCCTAGATATATTTAACTTTATCTTAAGAATAGATCTTCATAAGAATAGGCGTAGGGTAAACTAGCCACTTATGTAATTCATCAACCAACTTTCACAACTCAGCTACCCTGGCCTTAACTCCTTCTATATCAGGGAACTAAATGCCTTCAAGATGACGAGTGATCCTCAACTTGAAAATATCTAACCTCCTCTGTATCTTTCTACTTTGTTCTTCAAGTCTCTTGTCAACCTAGGATTGTACTCCTATTTTTATCAACCATACCTTCATCTCTATGATGCTAAACCTATTTATCACCTAATTCTACGATTCCTGTGGCACTATCAAATAGCTAGCAGGAGCTGAACTAAACATGGATAGATGTGGCACTATAATTAGGGGTAGAGTAGGGGTACTAGAGGTTAATGTTAGGTGTATTTATGCACCTACTATTCTAGCTTATTTACCCTTATTTTGAGAATAATTCATGTGCTTTCTGTGTTAATATTATATAAACAAGCATATAAGTGTCCAAGTATGAGATTACGATGTTCAATGTGTTTTCCAAACAAGTTTGTATTTAATTAAGTCATTTAGAGTTCAATCTGGAAAACTAGCATTACTAGCTTGAGCTAAGTGTGTTTAGTTGGTTTCGTTGGATTCTATTATGTTTAAAAGTTACCAAATTATTTTAATAGTTTACTTATATGTGGAACAACTTATTTGTAATGTTCAAAGTAAAATTTTATTAAGTTAAGATCCGAAACATAAAAGTGCAGATCATTACGAATTAGCCTTATTTTAGCTCTTATTTTGATTCATCGTTAAGGATATTGTGTTGTTTTGATCTCTAATTTGTGGTTTGTGATTATGTAGGAGCATTTATGAGCAGATTATGGTGATATATTGATGATAAAAATGGTGAAAATTCATTGGAAATACACAAAGAAAGGCATGAGGAAAAGATAGGACGTTCAACACTTGGAATAAAGTTTGGATGCAAATTCCAGTGAGCCAACGCGATCTTAATGCATTTCGTCAAATCTCCTCCACAAATGCTATCATCGACACATCGTATTACTCTTGCAAACTCTATCATTGACGTGGCATGTTTGGTAGACCATGCATAAAAAAAAAGTACAAATCGAATCATACATAGTTAGGTATTAGTCCACTACATATATATTACATTTCACACATTAGGAGGTAGTTGGTGGGAATCTCTTAGAAATCACCTAATATTTTGTAAGTCTATGAGGATTAGGAGTATTTTATTATAAATACACACTTTGGGACAATTCTTGGAAAATCTTGAACAATCTTGGACAACTTGGAACGTGGTGGAATTATTTGGAGGCTTTTGTCACATGTTGTTTTAGGTTTCTTTTATTTTTTATTTAGCTTTTAATTATTTCATAACATGTATTCAATTATTTGAATCTTGATTATCAATTTTAGTGGCTAAACACCCTCTTTTTAGGGTTAAAGCCAAGAAATGAGTGCTATTGTTTTGGATTAATTTTTTTTCATCTGCTTAGCATTATTGGTTGTTTGTTTATTCTTGATTTAATTATTTGATGGAGTGATTACCTGGAAAATATATCTATTGTCGACCTTGTAATCTCGGGAGAGAGAATAGGGAGATAGAACATGGGAATAAATAAAGTATGGTTTGTATTCTTTTATATAATAAATAGTCCAAATTAGCATCTAGGACAGGGATGTACTTAAATGCCTTACTTGATTCATATGTATGATAATAGATTTAAAGAACTCAATTAGAATTTTACATCCCCGCTCAACGATGTAGTTGTAATGTACAAATTATATAACCAATTAAAGTTTGGGAGACCATGATCATGCAATTAATTCTACGAATCAACAACCAAGATAAGCAAGTTAACGATTAAAGTTCAATAACATAGTATGATTGTTCAAAGTGATTTAACCCTAGGCTTTACTCCATTGATTATTTCAAGCCTTTTATTTACACATTATTTACTTTAATGTCAAGTTACAATTTCTAAATTCTCTTCTTGGTTACTCTTGCATCAATTAAATCTAAACTATGAACTAAAATGGAATAGTTGTTTAACCAAGTCCCAGTGGGATCGATAACTCAGATTTTTTGAAGGCGACTTTACTACTTGATAAGAATATGTACACTTGCGTATGCGCTGGGGCACTTTTAACTTTTTCGCCCCATTTTCAGGGACTTGAAATTTGGTAACTATTTATTTTAGTTTTACTTTTAGATTTCTTTGGTGTTTTTATGCTTGGTCTTATTTTTGTTTTTACAAGAAATGGGTTTTCAAAGTAGGAAGCTGCCAAAGGCTAGGGAATTAGTTAGACCAAACCCTGAACCTAAATAACTTTTTCATCAACTAAGGACAGAAGCAATCCTTCTCCCCTGAATTCCTCAAATCGAAGAAGACCAAGAGAATCTTGCTATAATGGCAGCAGAACAATAAGTAGCAGGACGGTTCGAGAAGTGGCAGTCCTACTTCCAACGAACTTGACTTCCCTAATTCAAAGACCTTCTGCTAGAGGGAATTTTGAGTTAAAGCATAGCATGGTTCAGCTTTTAATCAGCAGTGGACAGTTTGTAGGGCTTTCACATGAGGATCCACAAGTCCACTTGAAGAATTTGATTGAGCTTACTGACATATTCATTTTGAGTGGTGTGAATACAGATTATGTGAGGCTGACACTTTTTCCCCATTCACTATTGGGGGAAGAAAAAAGGTAGTTAAATATGAAGCCAGCAAATTCAATCACATGATAGGACGACTTAGCCAAAAAGTTTCTCTCAAATTTTTTCCGTCTGGCAAAACTACAAGACTTTGCAATGAGATAGTATGCTTCAAGTAGAAGACAAATAAAAACCTCTATCATGCTTGGGACTGATTTAAGGCACTTCTTCGGGACTATCCACATCACCAAAAGTCCAATGAGGCACTTGCTCATACTTTTGTAGAAACACTTAATCATAATACAAAGATTTTGCTAGATTCAGCCGTAAGTGGTCAAGTTCTAGAATTGACTTATTATGAGTTTTACACCTTATTGAACTGAATATCACAAGGAAATACAAAGCGGCATTCAGATACTAGAAGTGACACAAAAATAATTGCAGGTGACTTAAGGTTGATCAGTTCACTGTTGTATTAGCTAAGGTTGAGGCATTGCAAAATATTTTAAACACTCAGTTCAACATCCTAAAATTAGGAGCTCCACGGCCTGCCTCAGCAGTCAATGCAATTTAGCAAACTAGCGGTTAGTGTGAGGTCTATGAAAATAGTGGTTATTCTGCAGCCATGCATGCTTCTAATATGAAATCGGTGATGTTTATGGGCAGTGCTCAAAGGCCAAATTATGATAATTCCTACAACATGAAGTGGTAAAATCATCCGTGAAATACCCAAAAACAACAAATTCAGCAACCGTAGGCATAAGGAAATCAGTCAACTAGCAACATGGAAGTGATGATGAAGCAGATTTTAGCTAATCAAACACAGTTGGCTGCGGAGGTAAAAAAATCAGCAAGTAGTCACAAGAAGTTTAGAGTGGCAGTTGGGTAGTTATCACAAACATTAAATACTATGCCTTAAGGTGGGGCTGCCCGGAGATATAGAAAATTTAAAACAGGTTATGGCAATCACCTTAAAGAGTGGTAAAGAGCTTCAAGGAGAACCTTCTAAGAAAACTAAGGTGGTAAATGCCGATGAGATGATTGAACAGGTAAATAACAAAGTTTTTGAAAAATCAAGGAAGTCTGAGTACTCAAAAACTAAAGCTGTTGAACAAGAGAACAAGTAGATGCCGCCACTTCCCTTCCCTCAGAGGCATATAAAAGTGAAGGAGGATGCAATGTTCAAGAAGTTCTTTGACACGTTCAGAGAGCTTCACATTAACTTACCTTTGTTAGATGTTTTACAGCTTATGCCCAAGTACGCTAAGTACTGAGGGATGCGGTTCCTAATAAGGAAAAATTACAGGATGTAGAGACAATAACACTCACTGAGGAGTGCAGTTTGGTAGTCACTCAAAAGATGCAAAAAAATGTTAAGGACCAAGGTAAGTTTTCTCTTCCCATTCAGATTGGCAATAGTGAGGTGGTGCAGGCACTTAGTAATTTACAGATAAGCATCAACTTAATGCCCTTATTTTTGTTCAACACATTGGGTTTGGGGAATCCTAGACCAAGCTCTGTACTAATATAGCTGGTAAACGGGACCATAGCCCATCCCGGAGGAGTGATTGAAGATGTGCTCATAAAGGTTGGTAAATTTACTATTCCTGCTGAATTTATTGCTCTAGATTTTTAGGTAGACGAATAGATACCAATCATCTTGGGACATCCATTTTTACCGATGGGCGGAGCTTTAATTGATGTAAGATAGGTTATGCTAAAATTGAGGTTAGAGGATGAAAAAGAGATATTTAAAGTTTATAAAATGCTAAATAGGCTATCCCATAATAAAGATTTATACATGATTACTGTTGTTGAAGAGGATAAGTGTTGGGTGGTTAGCCCACCAAAGATCTCTTCTGGCATTCTATTTGAGCAGCCCGAGCCTACAATACCATTACTTACCAACATAATAAAGGTTTAAGTTGAGAGAGATTTTGACCTTGGGAGTGTAAAATCAAGAGGTTAGAAATAAAAGAGAAAATGGTTCTTAAAGGGGAGTAAAGGGATGAAGAAATTTGGTTAATCCATAGTTGGGTCATCTCGAAACACTAAATCAGGCATTGCTTTAGAGACAACCCAAGTTAAGTAGGTATGTTTTCTTTTTATTTTTTTATTTCACATAGTTTTGATTTTTGTTTTTGTTGAGTCAAGAGTTTGTAGGAAGTCTAAGTACCGTAAACCTGAGCTAAGGAGCATGGAAAAAACTGAGTGTGGGGTCTCATAAATCTCTTTTATACAAATAGATGCTACTAGCTAGGCCTAGAGGCCTCAAGAAGTATTTCTATCTCTTACTTTTAAGTTCACTTTTGGGGACAAAGTAGATTTGTAAGTGTGTGGTGGGGAAATTCCTAAATTTTGGCTTAATTTAAAATGTTTTGTGTATGATATTTGAGAGGTGCTATTTTTTATTATATAGTACAAGTGTTTTGATTGTAAAATCATATTGATTGGGCAAATTAATATTTTTGAGACTCCTAAGCTCAAGTTTTTGACTCGTGTATTTGTTGCTTAAAATTGAATTCATGTTATTGTTTAGTTAAGAGTCTATGATGATCCTTTTGAGTTAAGCATGTGCCATGTGTGATGTAAGGTATTTTTGTAATCCTTGTTGTATATGATGTGTAGGACCTGCCCGGTGTTTATGCAAAGCAAAATTGAGAGTGTGGGTTTAGGAGTTGATTTAGGCATTTCTATGATAGCCTTGTTTTATATCTTATTTTTGACCTACCCTTTGTGAGTAATCTTAGTTAGCCCCATAAAGCCTTTAGCTTTTTCTTTGGTAGCCTCATATGTAGCCTAATCCCTTCTTTGATAAACTATAATTTAATCCAAAAAACTTTGTAAGTGCTTTAGTATAAAATCAATTTAGAAAGGAGTTCAGAAAATAAGAGGGGAAAGGTGAAATTGATACCAAGGTAATAATTATTGGTGTTGATAATTGATGTGTGGTGGTTGGGTGTGATAGAGATTGAGCTAGAAAATTACCATGGTTGTGAAAAAGAAAAAAGAAAAAATATTAATTCATGTGGTAATAAATAACACTTCCATCATGTGTTTGTGAAAATGCTTAAAAGAGATGGGGAAAAATAAAGGTGATGGGTGGATGGAAAAAGTTTAATTTGGTTGTTGGAGATTGGTTTTAAATGTATGATGTAATGTATTAAAGCACTTAGAGAGGTTAGTCACTATTTCCAAATAGTTCCTACCCATCCCTTAGCCTGTATTACAACCCGAAAAAGACCTATTTGATCCTAAGTTCATCATTCTGATATTAGTGGAGCACTACACTAAGTGCAAGCCTATGGTTCATTATCTGTAACTTATTAATTCTTTGTGAGAGTGAGCGTAATTTGATTCTTATACCTGTTATGTTATAAAATGCTTTAATGTGAGTGATTATGGGTAACTATCTTGTTGTGAGGGCACAGATTTGATGAATGTGCGTGAATTGTATAATGTCCTTTATTGATAAATATGCATGAGTTTTCCAATTGGTGAGTCAAATCATAAGGCTAGGATGTTTTGGAGTAGAGTTCATGAGCTATCAATTGTGTAAATAACATGTTAAGTTTTGAAACTTGAATTCCATGTCGTCATTGTAGTACTAGATTGTGTGTATTATATTTACAAGAAATTTAGTGTCTCATCAACTTATGATACTTAGAGTAAAGATTTGTTCAACGACGAACAAGGCTTTAAGTGTGGGGTGGTGATGTTGGGTGTATTTATGCACTCTAGTGTTACTATTCTAGATTATTTGCCCTTTTTAAGAATAATCCGTGTGATTTATGTGTAATATGATATAAACAAGCATATAAGTGTCCAATTATGATATTACGATCTTCAACGTGTTTTCAAAATAAGTTTGTACTTAATTGAGTCATTTAGAGTTCAACTCGGAAAACTAGTATTACTAGCTTGAGCTAGGTGTGTCTCTAGTTGGTTTAGTTGGATTCTATTGTGTTTAAAAGGTTCCAAATGGTGTAATTATATGTGGAACAACTTGTTAGTAATGTGCAAAGTGCAATTTTATTAAGTTAAGAGCCAGAACATAAAAGTGAAGATCATTGCGAATTAGTCTTATTTTAACTCTTGTTTTGATTCATCGTTGAGGATATTGTATTGTTTTGACCTCTAATTTGTAGTGTGTGATTATGTAGGAGGAATTGTGAGATGGTTATATCTTGATGATAAAAAGGCTGGAAATTCATTTTAAATACACTACAAAAGGCATGGGAAAAAGATAGGACATTCAACACTTAGAATAAATTTTGGACGCAAATTCTAGTGAGTTGACGCAATCTCAACACGTCGTGTCAAACATCCTTGTGCTTCCACCTCCAGCAATTCTATCATCGATGCATCACGTTTCTCTTTCCAACGCTATCATCAACGCAGCACGTTGGGTATACCATGCATCGCAAAAAAGTACAAACCAAATCCTACATAGTTAGGTATTAGTCCACTACATATGCATTACATTTCACATATTATGAGGCGGCTGGTGGAAATCAGTATTATATTATTATTAATACATACTTTGGGGCAATTCTTGGAAAATCTTGAACAATCTGGGATAACTTGGAACGTTGTGGAATTATTTGGAGGCTATTGTTACACGTTGTTTTAAGTTTCTTTTATTTTTTATTTAGATTTTAATCATATCATAGAATGTATTCAATTATTTGGATTGTTATTGTGAATATTAGTGGATAAACGCCCTCTTTTCAAGATTAAAGCCAAGAATATTAGTATTATTATTTTTGATTAGTTTTGTTTAGTTTGCTTATCATTATTGGTTGTTTGTTTATTCTTGATTTAATTATTTGATGGATTGATCACCCGGAAAATAAATCTATGGTCGACCTTGTGATATTGGTTGAGGAAATAGGGAAATAGAACGTGGGAATAAATAAATTATGGTTTGTATTCTTTTATAAAATCAAGAGTTCAAATTACCGTCTAGGACAGGGTTGTACGAAGATGCCTTAATTCACACATAGGATGATAACTTTAAAGAACTTAATTGGACTATTATATCCCCGCTCAATGATGTAATTGTAATGTCCAAATTATGTAAATGATTAGAGGTCAGGAGACGATGATCATGTAATTAACCCTATGAATCAACAACCAAGATAAGCAAGTTAATGAATGAAGTTCAATAACATAGTATGATTTTTCAAAGTGCTTTAAACCTGGGCTTTACTCCATTGATTGTTTCAACACTTTTATTTATACATTATTTACTTTAATTTCAAGTTACAATTTCCAAACTCTCTTCATGGTTACTCTTGCATCAATTAAATATAAACTATGAACTTAAATCGCATAGTTGTTTAACCAACTCACTATGGAATCGATAACTCAAATTTCTTGAAGGCCACTTTACTACTTGATAAGACCACGTAAACTTTCATGTGCACTATCAGAGGTACCAAATTTATCAGAAGGCTGAGGCTCAGACTGCCCAACCTCAATAAGAGTGTTATCTACATATGTAAATTCAACAGTTGTAGTACTCAGATCTATGTTCCACAGTGCCTCAGCTAGCACTATTGTTCCTTGTTTAGCCAGCTTAGACATGGGATTTGTTGTATCCCAAATCAACTACATATCAGTGATGTTCTTTGACTAAATATATTTATCTATATATTAAAGTTCTGGCACCCCTACCTCCAAGCATATTTGAGTCAACATGCATGGTAATACTAGAATTACATCAATACCCACTGCTCGATCACATATCATTGTTACGATAAACTGTGTAACATAAAAATCATACCTGACCATGAGTCCATATATCAATGTTTCATTGATTGTTCTAAGAACACTGTCCCCCATTCTGGGACACAATCTATGTCGAGCAAGTGTCCAGCATACCTTTTACATAAAGTTGAAAGTATTCTTGGTAATGTGCTATGAATTCACTCCCGAACCACCAACTACCCAACTAGTTTCTTCTCCGTTGATAGCTATCATATTGGCCATCCATCGAAAGTGACCCATCTTACCTGTAATGCCCATTTGCTTCCTGGTTATCTTTCGCATCTTATCCTCGTGACCATTAATATCTACAATATTAACCAGGGGTTTGAAATTTGGTCCATGCAGTACCCTCAAAATACTCCTTGGGGAGACGGCACACCACCCTTCCATAAGTTTCACTGTGCTAATTTCCTCTTCATCTCCTATTTATAAGCCACATAGAACTCCCACATTGATACGATACTAAATTTTCTAAGAGTTGTGGTCATCCACTAAAAAATGACATTGCTGAAATTGGGCCTCAAACTCAGGAATCTCAGATATGTTTGCAGTAGTTAATGTTCTCTCAAGATATATCCTCTCCTAGGATTTCTCATGGATGGGATTATTTATATTTCTTCATTGTATATATCTTGTATTTTGGGTTACACCCACTGTTCAATAATGGGCACCAGTGAAACTTTGATGGATAGTGGAATCTGCAGTGGTGATGGTAACTGAGTATCAATTGGATACACATGCTCCTCACTCCCACTATTATCGTCTTCTATTTTTTAGTTGGATTTGACCTCTTCAGCATCCTTAATACCTTTTTCTTCATCATCATCAATTTTATCTTTAGACTGGAACTGTGTATGAGGTGCTGAGGTATTGAGGTGCTAGGATGCTTTATTATAGGGGCCTTTCTGGGAGGTGTGGCATACTTCACTGTTTTTTTCTTGCCCCAATGTAGTTTCTCCCATGGCTTCACCTGCCCCTTATCGGGTATTCTTTAAGGTCACCGCTTGACTCGTTAGAGTCCTTATTTCTCAACTAGAAATCAGACTTTGGGGTAGGTTTCTTTTTAGTTTACTTCATTGGTATATGCTTCTTTGATGAATCACACTATGGAGACATGATTATCTGTTTGCCAAAGACCTATTAGTGAATTCTAAGAAGATGAAAGAGAAACAAGAAAGTTTGGTGTCAGTGTACATGTACTGGACTCTATATGACTAAGGGATATAATTCATAACCACTGGGTAAGACTCATTTGAATGAGTCATAATATAAAAAAAGTCGAGGTAAGTTGTTCTAGTCAGATTATGAGTCCTCCTAATGAGTTGTAAGTTTATGCTACTACTCGTTACCAATACTCGTATGCTAGCCAAAAACATTTCATATTATGGATAAACCCTCCCCAGTTATTATGACTCCTAACTACAATTCGTAGGGATTGATTAAGACTAGTTTGGTTGAGTTGTAGTGATACCAAAACCCATACTCTTCTAATCTTCCATGTTATTAGTTGTTATGAATCTCGTAATGACTTGGTAAGTATTTTTACGAGTCATTAGGGGTCCCATATCCACTGTAACATGGGGGTTTAGACTCCGTTGGTTCCAATATTCAATCCCACCATACTTAACCCATTCCATTCCATAGTAACATTCTAAACATTAACCCCCAAGAAATTTTTAAAGAACGTCTATTTTTTTAACTCCCATTACCAACTACTTAATAAAATTTTACATGAATAGGGCTCTATAACCATTATGCAGATATTTTTCCATCAAGAAATCCAGGTACTCATACATACTCAAAGAATAACTTTACTATAAATAATTTCAAAGCATAAATCACTTGATGATCTACTTAAGATTCAAATTTCTTAACTTCAAACGACTATAAACCCTATTCATTAAGAATTTTGAACTTTAGAAGGATTGAACTTGGTAGATTTTACATTTTGGGGATGAATATAGAGTGTTCTTATGTTTTTCAAGCCAAAACAAATAGATTGAGTTCGCAAATTGAAAAATTGGTTGCTCGATTTAGTTGCACCTTTTGTTAAAAGGTTAAATCGCAATTAGGATTGGGTCTACCCATAAGACCTAATATGTTGGCCTGTGTTATAAGTACTGAGTATGACTTGTAACCTTAAATTATGGGTATTACACATCTTCCGTAAAATACTAGAACCTTACCTAGGTCTGTATTCATTACAACTTAAGGTGACGAGTCGTAGTCAGTAACTACAGCTCTTTATAAGAGTCAAAATAACTCCAGAGACCAAATACCCGAGAGTGATCTGAGTTCCATGTCCTTAAGAATTTTTCTTACTAGATACCACTTCTGTTCTATAGAAATATATGGGAACACTCTCATGGCGGTAAATGTCCCATAACACCTAGAGTTCAACTTGCCTTGAAACAAGCGAAGTCTTGAATTATATAGTAATACATGGTGAACTGGATCAAACATTCTTTTCACAATTTTTCTATTATGATGTAGCTTCATTCTCTCCTTGTATAGTGTAAAACTCTCATAAGACCATAGTCGGAACTAATCCAACTCATTTATATTTCTCAATCTCAGCTTTGCTGCATCATGCCACTCCAAACTCATCTTTTTCAACACCTATATTTCCTTGTGCTCAAGTAGGCAAGTGTCATGCCTTGACATACATAAGATAATATGAGGAGGCACTAATGGGAGTTTTGAAATCTATTCCGAGGGCACTAATGGGCCCATAACGCATCATCTTGATTCTTAGACCAATCAGTCCACTGGCATTTACTGTGTTTGCTAGTATGGAATTTATTTCTCTGTTCAAAACCTCAACCTGCCTACTTGTCTGATAGTGATCTGGTTTTGCAACCTTATGCTTTACATATATTTCTCAAGCATACTTTTGAAGAGGTGATTTCAGAAATGTGACCCACCATTACTAAAAATGACACGTGGAGTGCCAAATTGAGAAAAGATTTGTTTTATAGGAATGTGGTCACACTTCTTCCTTCATTGCTAGGGAGCGCTATCACTTCCATCCTTATGGACACATAGTCAACTGATACTAAGATATACCATATACCATAAGTGCTCACAAATATTCCCATAAAGTCCACATCCAACACATCAAAAACTCCATCTCTAAAATAGAGGTCATAGGGAGTTCATGGTGCCTCAAAATATTTCCTAGAAATTAGCATTGGTCACAGGCTACAGCAAAATCATAAGCATCTTGTAGATTGTCGGTTATTAGTACCCACACTAAAAGATCTTGTAAGCAAAGCAGGTTTCTCCACGGTGATCCCCAACTTGTGAAGCATGACAAGCCTCAAGAATGCTCATCATCTCCACTTCAAGGATTCATATTCAACTAAACCAATCTGTGCAGATTTTTAAAAGATAAGGTTTATCCCAAAAGAACTTCCTTACCTCATGTATGAATTTATTCTCTACTTAAAGGACAGATCTTCTGGAATGAGATCACTTGCCAAGTAAATTATAAATTCACTAAACCAAGGAATTAGGTCTTGTAATGCTGCCAAAATTGGCTCATCAATAAATTTATAATCAATTTCAATCTCATTCCCTATTTCTTGCATTGCTTCATTCTCAAGTATGGAAAAATGATCAGCAACTTAGTTTTCTATACCCTATTGGTCTTTTACCTCAAAATCAAACTCTTGCAGCAAGAGAAACCAATGGATCAATCTAAGTTGTACATCTTTCTTCGCAATCAAGTATCTCAGGGCAGCATGATCTATATACACAGCAACCTTAGTGTAAATAAGATAAGACAAAAATTTCTCAAAGGCAATAACCACTGCTAGTAGCTCTTGTACAGCAACAGTATAATTCTTCTGAGCATGGTTTAATGCCATGCTAGTATAATAGATAGGGTGTAGAATGCCTAAGATAACACCTAGGGACACACTGCTTGCATCACACATGATCTCATATGGAAGAGACAAGTCAGGATATGTAATAATAGGAGCCTACACCAGACACTCCTTCAAGCACAAAAAAGCTTTCATACTTGCCTCGTCAAAATAAAACTTCACCTCTTTCTCAAGAAGCTTGCATAAAGAGTTTGCAATTTCGAGAAATCCTTGATAAATCGCCTGTAGAACCCATCATAACCTAAAAATCATCAAATTTACTGTACTGAAATTGGTGGTGGCAACTTCTCAATCACTTCAATTTTTTTCTTGTCAACCTCTATGCCACTTTTGAGATTTTGTGCCCGAGAACAATTCCTTCTTTCACCATAAAGTAGCACTTTTCCCAATTATGAACCAAGTTGCATTCTTCACAGCACCTTAGAGAATTTTCCAAGTAAACTAGAAAGTCATCAAAAGAATCACCAACTATAGAAAAATGATCCATAAATACCTCTATGGTGTCTTCAACCATATCAGGGAAGATGGTTATCATGCATCTCTAAAATATAGCTGGAGCATTGCATAATCGAAATGCCATTCTTTTGAATGCAAAGGTCCTATATGGGAAGGTAAAGGTTGTCTTCTCCTAATCTTTGGGGGAAATTATTATCTGATTGAAATCTAAATATCCATCTAAAAAATAATACTAACCCCTTCCCACAAGTCTATCTAGCATTTGGTCTATTAAGGGTATTGGGAAGTGGTCCTTTTAGGTCCTTGTATTCAGCTTCCTATAGTTCATGCACACTCTATAGCCTGTGACTGGTCTCATTGGCATAAGCTCATTCCTATCATTTGGCACCACTATAATACTTTCCTTCACCGAAATACATTGAATAGGACTAACCCACTTGCTATCAATAATGGGATAAACAACACCAGTATCCAAACACTTAGTTATCTCTTTCTTTACCACCTCCTTCATAGGAGGATTCAATATCACTGGTGCTCAATACTCGGGATGCAGTCCAGTTCAAGTTGGATCTTGTGAGTACAGATTCCTGGTGGAATACCACAATATCCATAATAGTCTATCATATACCCATTTTAACTTCTGCAACATAGATAATAATGCCTCTATCTTAGTATCGATTAAATTTGTAGAAATAATCACTAGCTAGGTGTTGTTGGCCCCTAAGAAGGCAAAACATAAATAAGGTGGGTGGGTGATGAGTGGTGAATTTACTTCTATTTCGCACTCAACATTCATGCACACTACTATGATTTGAAAGTATGAATGGGATAAAATTTGTGTTCTAATGAACTTAATTTTGTATTTTACGAGCATATAGGTTAGGAGAAGAAAAGATATGGATTTTAGCTGAAAAGGATCAAAAAGGAAAAGAGAAGTGCAGCTGGAAGACCTAGAGCAGAGTTTGATCTCAGCTACCACAATCCCAATCTTTCTTTTCTTACTCTTGAACCCCTCGTATTTTAAAAAGGAAGATAGGGGTGTGATAACTCTCAACTCACTCCCATATTTAAGGGATGAGGCAGTCATTGTTAAGTAACCCATGTAAATTGGGGTCAAATTTCAAGGAGTGAATGCTATAGACTTCTAACCTATGAGTGCTCAAGTTACTTTAAGGTTACCCAGAATGCTAATGGAAACAACATTTAAGAGTAAATAGGGGAGGAGGGAATCATTGATCATTCTTCACACAAACTTTAACTTGTACAGAGTGAATGCTATCTTTGGTCTAAATTCAAGGTTTATAGGAATCTTTGGATTATGTCTCCTTAGAGGTAATGCATGTGGGTAATGTTGGTTCATCAAGGAATTTAGTTGTTAAGTAATGGATAGGATAGGTCAAGTGCCTTTGAGGTCAATCTTTCAATAAAATCACAACGATTCCACCCATTGGCTCTTTCGAGCACCTAATAAGTGTGGAGTTTATGCAACCCCCCAAAACCTCAACCAAGCATCCTTATTTCTAGGGTGATGCTCTTGACATGATTTACACTTCCTAAACACTTATTTCTAAGATTTAAAAGGGTAGTAAACCCTATACTAAGCTGTTCACCATTGCCTTGTCCCCCAATAACCCTCTTTCTAGGATATTATGGGTTACTGAATATTCAACTAAGTCCCTCTTTTGAGGATAACAAAGGGTTTATAAAGCTTGGAGATTTCACCCATTTGGAAATTTAGAGTGTTCACACATCAAATCCTAACTCATAAGCTCAAGCAATGCTGAAATCCATACTCAAAAACTAAAATCCATCCAAACACAACAATATCCACACACAAATACACACTAATTCAACATAACCCCAAGACTAAATTATTTAGCTACTCAAGAAGAAAGTAAAGAGAGATATACCATGGGGGTCAACCAAAACTTTCATTCTTCAATAAGAAACTAATTAATTTGAGTCTCCAAAGGTGATTACACACTTTCCCAATTAGGGTTTAAAGCTTAGAATTCAAAAATATATTGTGAGACAAGCAATACCCAAAGAAGAAAGGGTTTTGCTTATATATGGTTTGAGATTCGTCCATGACATTTTGCAGTTCTGTCCTTGGGTGATTTCCCATTGATCCATGATCACGTGTATTTGACTGAGACTACACCTACGCGACCCTAGTTCAATTCCGCAATCGTGCTTCTTGACCATCTTGACTGACCGCGACCGTAGCTAGAGGACTGCGGTCATGGTAATTGGGGTTTATGCAATCCAGGTCTTCAGCTGCACTCTTCTATAATTCCTCTTTATCATTTTCAGCTCTAATCCACATCTTTTTTTTCTCCTTAGCTTTTTTACCTGCATCGAGTGGATATAAGTGCATCTAACCACAAGTTTGACTTATTTATGCTTTCAAATCAAGGCATTGCGCACAAATAATGAGTATGAATAAGTGGTAAACACACCCCCAACTTAAGACTTTGCTTGTCCTCGAGCAACACTACCCTTCTATTATAAGATAATGTGTGCCCTCATTTTATCAATCAATGATCAAGATTACTCAACTTGAGTTCAACCATTAAAAGCATTTTACACATGGACAAACAAGTTTCTAACAACTTCCCTTATTATAAAATGGAATAGCGAAGGATGCAATAGTCTTTGGTGAGCAACCATGTAACAACTACTAACACTCTAAAAATGACTTAAATGTTATACCCTCATTTAGCTCATTGCATGTGAGATGAAAAAATTACAAACCTCAACTATATCATATGCCTCCTTACGCAAAAGAAAAATTTCACACACCTAGTTACTAATCATGAAACAAGGAACTTTAAGTGCAAGCCCTCACTCTCTCAAAAATTTCTCCATGTTAACAAGCATTGTACCATAGTCTTTTCCTAATTTTCAATCACCACTACAAAGAAGGTAAGCGGTTGGAGATCTAGAAGGACTTTCTAAGCTTGTAATGTAGCGTTGGGGTAGGATAGGATATCATTTTGGAAACAACATGGCTACACCCTTACTTGAACTTCTACATCACATTTATCAAAGTTCTCTCTCTTTTTCAATAACTATGGGCTACTCTACTTACTTTCTTTCTTTTACCATGCACCTTTTATTTTATTTTATTTTATTTTAAGGGGGGAGGGGTCACCCAACTTCTTTTATCTCAATTTCTTACAATGTTAAGGCTATATTTTCTTTGGTGGGTCCTTTCCTCTTCTACAGACTTCTTTTAAGAACTTAGGCACATTAGGCATACACTAACTTTTTGTGGCACCAAACTTTTTTCCTTCAATCTTTTCCACCCCCAACATAGGATTTTTGTCTCAAACTACATTCTCAAGTTTAAGAAGGGTATGGTTTAAAAGAGGGATAAAAAGAATTGTTCATGGCTTGTAATGTGTTTGCCAAAGAGAAGACCAATGGCTCGAAGTGGGTACGTGGGATTTCACTTATGCAAGGGTAGGCTTTTTAGGCTTAAAGTGAGTACTAAAATCACAAAGATGGCCTAAGATCATTTATCCAACCAAGTACAATCTAAATTAGCTTTGAAATACTAGAGGAGCAAGTTCTAGATAGCACAAGTACATAAGAGATGAGGACAATCAACCGTACACACATGGCATGTGAGTAATGTCAAGAGGGTTCAATCATTCTATCTGCTTGAGATAAAGATGGGGTATACATTATCTTTACAACATCAATTCTTGGAGTCATACAAATAAGGAAAATATCATTACAAAGTTGCTCACGTCCATGCCTTCGGATTTTCTAAAAAATTTTGGACGGATGGGGTTTTTTGCCTTTGTATCGCACCATGTATAGTATGCTAATTATGGTAACAACTCAAGCCATAGTCTAACATTGAGAATCATAGGGCGAGCTAACTACCCATATGATTACTGAGACTTTACCAATGGATATGGATGTGATCCCAAATCATCAATGTTATAGTTACTCATACTTCTCTTGCATTTTATAGCTTTAATTCCACGGGTACTCATACTTTCCCTACATCTACTGATAGAAGCCAAATCACGCTGCCAAGACTAATATATTGTAATTCAAACTAAAATGGCCAACTAGAAAAAACAAAGAACTAGTCCTTGCAAATGTGAGCACCATCAGTGTGCCTGAATATTACAACTAAAATAAAAATAAAAGGAAAGATTATCCAAAAGAGTAGATAAGTATGCAGAAATAATAATAATATAGGCCCAAATGTTATGAATAATAAAACACCCCCAACTAACAAGGTAGCAGTGTCCCTAACGTATAAATAATCAAGGGTAGAGATATAAGGGTGCTCCTTAAAACTGCATCAAGAGTTGTTATCACTTGCAGACCCTGAATCATCACCATCTTCCTTAAGACCTAACAACTCAGTTGGGGCCTTATCATCACTGTCCACCCAAGAAGTTGGAAGCCTGCTTCAGGGCTTAAAAACCATCCATAGGCCCTTCACCCTTTTCCACATATAGGTAAGAACCCATCCCTCTTTTTCTCCCTAGTGATCATCTTTTTATGTGCGGCCTGAAGTTCCCAGTGTGATGCCGCTAAAGAGGTGTAGCTTCCTCAAGATGATTAATAGTAGATTTTAGCTTCTTTTGGTCCTCCTTGTACTCATCATAATTGGTACGTGACACATACGAGTGACGAGTGGTGGAGGGTTCTCTCGGCCCTTGAGGTAAGATAGCCACAAGTTCTTTATTGGTTACAATATTAACTCCAATCTCTTCAAGAGGTCCTATGGTGGTTGGCCTATAAGGCTCAGGTTTTCTACAAGTTGGCTCTTCCAAGTTGATATTTTTTTTCTTATTTTTGCCTAGTGTGCCCTCTCCTCGAATCCTTAATGTGTAGATAGAGGCACTAGGACTCACCCATAAATCACTATCTTATTCTTTCACCCCTGCTCTCTTGCACAGCTCAGTAATTAAAGAAGGATAAAAGAGATTTGTACCACCATTGTTTTGTAAATAATCTATTTCATTGACCACAAGCTGACCAATATCCAAAGGGATTCCATCTAGAATACAAGCAACCATTCGAGCACGTAATTCAGGGACTGCCGTTAGGTGGGTGCAAGGAGAAACTTGGATACAAATTATGTGCAACCATGTCCGATCCTCGAAAGTGAAGTCAATCATGGAGATATTGCTTTTGGTCTTTTTTCATGAGACTTTCTTTTGGGGACATAGCCATTGTGCCAACTAATTCCCTAATTTATACCCCTTCCCCTTGAATTCACCTATGTCAGCCTACTTGGGCCCATAAACATCATTGATTTGCTTAGCCCCAACTTTCACCTGCTTCCCCGCATTTTTACAATCACATTGAGTGGGTTTGAGAAAGATACTTTACTGAAATTGGCATAAAATTTATGGACCCATTACTCATTTGCAAGGTATGGTACCAGGGAAAAGCACCTCCACCCTGTAGCTTCAAGTTTGTCATGAAAAGTTGGTAACTTCTCTGGTACATTCTCCAAACAAATTCCTCTTTCCAGTAACAACTTTATCTTTGAAATATCACTGTAGTAGTAAGTGTGGCATTCGGGTGCCATGATTTTGATGTGATCAAACTTATCCATGAGATTTTCCTAAAATAATTAAACACACATTATATCTTCCAATATCAGTTGAATCATGCAATCTGTGCTAGATTTAACCTTAAAGTTCATTGGACTAGGTTCTAGGGGTTGCTTTCCTAAAAATTGGGAGTATAGTATTTTTGACATGGCATAAACCTGCCCTTAGTTACCACAATTACAGATCAGAACTGCGTCGACATTACCACGATCATAGTCTATGACCGCGATTGTGACACCTGAGGCCAATTCTATCTCAATTTTTCATGTTCAAATTCCTCCCAATTCTAGACTACCAGCATGTTCTACAATATACGTACAAATAAAGTTTATTTGAACAATGCTACCAATGTATGTGAATGTCCCCTTCAAAGGTATATGTTACTATTCAAAGTTCATTTGAGCAATTTATCAAACACAAGGTGTGCATATTACATTTTTCTATCGTACACACTATTGGGTACTCATGGTTTCTCCACTTGTATACACACCTCAATCAAGAAACCAATACCACAACAATAATAAGTATGACCACATGTACAGCATAACAATTAAAACTCTAGGACCTTTCTTAATCATGCCATCAATGGCCTATTTTCCAAAATGCAAGCAAGGGTTCATATCACCTACTAGATTTGTGATGCAAGAGGGATATGCACGGAGGCTGATTGAGAGCTTACAACTTGGACAACAATGTAGCTTAGATTTGAGTGTAAAATCTTGAAAAGAGAGTATGAGGGAAATGAAGGAGACTAGGGGTTAAATGACTGAAATGAACATGACTACAATCATTCATGTAGCTACGATCGAGCACAGTAGCCATGATCGCAATAACTGGAAAATGTTTTTACTCCCTTATTTTCCCCTGTTTAGCATTTTACTCAATTCTCACAGAATTTTCCTGGTCGGATTTTCAAAGTAAACTTTTACACTTTACCCTTTTTAAAACACATTCAATACAATCCAAAGTTCCATAAATGCATGGGTTATTCAAATACAAAAGACAGCATCTACGCTATGAGAACATAACAAAAAAGATAGCCACTTTCGTCGCATTTGTGGTTTGTCTCCCACCTAGCTCCTTAGTTATCGTCGTGGCATGACGTCTTTCTTCTTTTATTCCTATGGTGGGTCTTCAAACCCCTTATCTTTTACCGTCTCACTTTTAATATCCACCATGGATACTACATAGAGCTTCGCGGTTTGCTTCTTTGACTTGTAAATTTTGAACAATATCTCATCTTCTTGCACTCGAAATTTCATTTCCCCCAAAACTAGACCTACAATGGCCCTCTCATTAGCCAAGAAAAGATGACCAAGAATGATAGGCACCTCTTGGTCCATCTCAAAATCCAATATAATAAAATCTATCAGGAGAATGAATTTGTCCATGTTCACTTAGACATTAAACAATATACCTACCGACCTTTTAATGGACTTGTCCACCACCAAAACGTGAATTGAGGTTGGTGTAGGAGTGTCCAAACTAAGTTTCTTATAGATGACTTCTATCATTAGGTTGATTCTTACACGAAGGTCATAAAGAGTTTTTGCTGAGTACCAATGGTACAAGGGATAGTGAAGGCTCCGAGGTCCTGTTTCTTTTCCGCAACTTTGCCATCCATGATAGAACTAGACCCATGAGTAATTTTAATGGTATCACCCTAAACGAGATTTTTCTTAGACATTAACTTCTTCATCAACCTAGCGTATCCTGGAATCTCTTGAATCGCCTCAAGTAGTGGGATATTTATGGAAAGATTGCTAAGTTTTTTCATAAATTTTCTCAATTTAACACTTTTTTCCTTTCTATACAACCGTTGAGGGAATGGAAAAGGAACATGGATGGTCGTATTTGCTTCTTCTTGCGGCTTTTCAACTTCGACCACGTCCTCGTCACTTTCATATAGCACTTTCACATCATATTCTTTTCTTATTTTGGGTGTCACATCCTTTGCCTTGGTCGTGGGCATATTTTCACTCACCTCTCCTCGAAGGGGCTCTTCAAGTGCTTTCCTACTTCTAGTAATAATTGCTAGGACTTGTGCTTCATTTTTAAGGTTAAATATAGTGTCACTCAAAAGTTCACCTCTAGCCCTTGTATTTAGTTGCATGGAGATTTGCCCAACTTAGGTATCCAAATGTTTGATGAAGGCGGAGCGAGAAACCACTATTTGGGATAGTAAAAAGAAATCACCCTTCAACTCATGGACTATTTTGTGTGTACCTTCAACTCTACTCAAGTTTTGTGCCAAAACATCTTTGATCTTAAACTTTTGGGGGTCAATAACGTTTGACTCCTTGGCCTTAGCCCTATCATGTAGATAAATGTAGTGATCATAGTCACGTTCCCTATCTCTTCAATCTTTATCTCAGTGTCAATACATCCAACATTGATTCTCACCTTGACTTTGATAGAAAGGGAAGGAACCCCCCGAGTAGTTTGCCAAGTACTAAATTTCTTCATATAACTTCTTTGCCTTATAATCGTCTTCATAAGGCTCTGATGTTATGGCATTTATCGCTTTTGCGGGTACTCTCATAACATGTTTCGTTAGAAGCTCAAGATGGGTCATCATCTTGGTCATTTTCTCCTCCTTTTTCTCTTCTCATTTTCTTTGCTCATTGGTCACAGTAGAGGTACTAGAAGGGTTTTAGGAGCATCAGTATCACGGGTGTTCCACCCCCTATTTTTTATGGAAATATAACATATCAATAGGAAAGTCGCAAGATGATGCAATTTAACAATAGAGCCACGTATCGTATTATCCAATATCATTTTGTTCAATGGGTCAAGAGCTCTATAGGAAATCTCAAGGAACATTTTATCCGGGACCTCATAATTTTGGCATTACACTAGCTTTCCATTAAACCTTTCCCATGATTCAAACAATAGTTCCCCATTTAATTACTAGAAGTTTACAATCCCATCCCTTTTTTAAAGCATTTTTTATGGTGGGAAGTAGCTATTTAGGAACACCACGGTGAGCTCCTCCCACGAGGGGATTGAGATGGGTGGAAGTGAGCGGAGCCACAAAACTGCCTTGCCCGTTAGTGAAAATGGGAAGAGTCAAAGATGGGTAGATTCTTATGTAATATGCACTATGTTAAATAGCGCACAAACTTCCACAAAGTTTTTCAAATAAACATTTGGGTCCTCATACTCTTGACCCCCATATAATCCTTTCATTTGCAATATGTGAAGCATAATGCTAGTCACATGAAACATACCATTTTTGTTGGTTGGTGGGATGCAGATAGCACTTGTTTTCCCTGATTTATTCAATTGGCCCTCATCGTCTAGTGGAGAATCAAAGGGACCAAAATTACTTGCATTATCACTCTTGCTCTGTTCACACTTTGATCACCTACAAAATAGTCAAAAATAACAAATAAAGTAAATTGCCCCACTCCGAGTATTGCCAAGTAAGAATAGCACCACACAAGTGAAATCTCTATTTCACTCTCCAGTAACGGCACCATTTTTATAATGCTCAACTAACTCCTATATTTGAGGGATGAGGCAGTCGTTTTCAAGTAGCCCAATGTATATTGGGGTCTAATCTCAAGGAGTGAATGCTATATACTTCCAACCTATGAGTTCTTAAGTTACTATAAGGTTACCAGGAATGCTAATTGAAATAACATATATAAGTAAATAGGGGGGAATAGTCGATAATTCCTCACACAAACTTTAACTATTATAGAGTGAATGCTATCTTTGGTATACATTCAAGATTTGGAGGAATCTTAGGATTATGTCTCCTTAGAGGTAATGTATTAGGAGTAATGTTAGTTCATCAAGGAATTTAGTTGTTAAGTAATGCATTGGCTAGGTAGAATTCTATTGAGGTCAATCTTTCGATAAAAGCACAACTATTTTACCCATTTACTCTTTTGAGCACCTAATAAGTGTGGAGTTTATGTAACCACCCAAAACCTCAGCTAAGCATCCCTATTTCTAGAATGATACTCTTGAAATTATTTACACTTCCTAAACACTTATCTCTAAGATTGCAATAGGTAGTAAACCATAGACTAAGTTGTTCACCATTGCCTTGTCTCCCGATAAATCTCAAACAGGATATTATGGGTTATCAAATATTCCCCTAAGTCCCTTTTTTGAGGATAACAAAGGGTTTCTAGAGCTTGGAGCTTTCACCCATCAAACCCATTTAGAAATTTGAAGTTTTCACCCATCAAATCCCAACTCATAAGCTCAAGTAATGGTGAAACCCATATTCAACAATTAAAATCCATGCAAACACAATAATATCCACACAAAATTATACACTAATTCAACATAACGCCAAGATTAAATTATTTAGCTACTCGTGAAGAAAGTAAATAGAGATATACCATGTGGGTTAACAAGAACATTCATTTTTCAATAAGAAACTAAGAAATTTGAGTCTCCAAAGGTGATTACACACTTGCCTAATTAGGGTTTCAAGATTAGAATTTAAAACTATATTCTGAGACAAGCAATACCCAAAGAAGAAAGGTTTTGATTGTATGTGATTTGAGATTCGTCTATGAAATTTTACAATTCTGCCCTTGGGACATTTCCCACTGATCTATGATCGCGTGTATTTGACTGAATCATGCCCACAAGACCGCGGTTAGATTCTACAACCACATTGCTCTGACTATCTTGACTGATCGTGATCGCAACTAGAGGACTGCAATCACGGGAACCAAGGTTTCCACGTCTTTATCTTTATTATTTTCAGCTCTAATCCATATCTTTTAATCTCATTAGATTTTTTTACTTGTATCGTGTGGATATTAGTACATCTAAGAACAAGTTTGTCTCATTTATGCATTCAAATTAAGGCATTGTGAACGAATAATATGTATGAATAAGTGGTTAAAACACCACTCATTAGGGTGCCAGGTCGGACCCAAGTCTCGTTGGGGTACTATGGCATACCTTATCGCATACACAACTCTATAATCAAAGAAGGGATAGAGAGGTATGTTCCACCTTTCATAGACAGTCAAAGATGTGAGAAACCAACCTTTCCCTATATTAGGAGAAATGTCATTTTAGGGTCAAGGATTGTATTTTGTTGGCCAACAAAATCTCAATCAAGGGAATACAAGTCCATCAAGCTAAGGTGGAGTTAATTTCCAAGTTTCCCCCACCCATATCTATCAAGGGTGTTCAGAGTTTCCTTTGGCATGCTGATTTTTACCGATAATTCATTAAGGATTTCTCCAAGATAGCTTAACCCATGTGCAAGGTCCTAGAGAAGGAGAAAAAATTCAATTTTGATGAGGCATTCTAGAAATCCTTAAATTGCCTAAAGGAGTTTCTTAACTTGGCTCCTATTATTGTGGCCTCGGACTGGCCATCTCGATTTGAAGTAATGTGTGATAATAGTGGATTTGCATTAGAAGGGGTGTTGGGTAAACATAAAGAAAAGCTATTTTATCCCATTTACTATATAAGCAAGACCTTAAATTATGCTCAAAGTAACTGTACCATTACCGAGCAAGAATTGTTAGCGGTTGAATATGCTTTTGAGAAGTTCCTGGCCTACTTTTTAGGCATAAAAGTGGTAGTATACACGGATCATTCCGCCTTCAAATACCTCATGGAAAATAATAAATCTAAACCATGCATAATTAGATGGATCTTTCTTTTTCAAGAATTTGATTTTGAAGTTAAGGATAGAAAAGGGTGTGAAAACCAAGTGACCGACCATCTTTCACATCTTGAGGGTAATTAGGCAAAGTATGGTGAGATTAAGATTAATGATGCTTTTCTCACTGAATTATCCATGTAAATCTAGGGGAAATGTGCACCTTGGTATGCCAAATATGCAAATTATATGGTGAGTGGTATATTTCTCGAGGGGCTTAGCTATCATCAAAAAATGCAGTTTTTGTTTGATGTGAAGAAGTATTTTTGGGATAAATCCTTACTATTTTGGGAGTGCACGAATGGAATGATTAAGAGGTGAGTTATGGAAGTTGAAATAAAGGACATCCTTAATGCTCTCCATTCCTCACCCTACGGCAGTCACCAAGGGGAATCCAAACCACCACCAAAATTTTTCAATATGGTATTATTAGCCCACCATGCATAGGGATGCCATTGAGTGGGTGAAACCATGTCACCAATACAAAATGCAAGGTGCCATCTCAAAAAGACATGAAATTCCCCTTCAACTAAATCTTGAGGTTGAACTCTTCGATGTGTGGAGAATTGATTTTATGGGCCCTTTTGTGAGATCATTTAGAAACAAATACATATTGGTGGAGGTTGATTACATTTCCAAATGGGTATAAGCCATGGTACTTCCAAATTATGAGAGAAAAAGCTTCAATTTCATCTTGACAAAAAATATCTTTACACAAATTTGAATGCTGTGAGCCATCATTACTGATGGAGGCTCACATTTTTCAATAGGACTTTTGGGGCTCTTATTGACAAGTATGTGGTAAAGCAAATGGTTGCTACCCCATATCACCCCCAAATGAGTGGCCAAATGAAAGTCTCAAATTGGGAAATTAAAGCCATACTCAAAAATACTATGAATATAGGCTGGACAAATTAGGCAAAGTAACTTAATTGTCACGACCCGAGGCTACCCCCTAGTTGAGGTAATAGTGCTTATGGCGTTAAGTGACTACAAGATAACCCATGATCTAGTACCTATTATAATCACTAAGTAAAATAATAATAAAATCACAGGCGCGGAAGATAAACTGATAAGATACTGCCAAATAAAATACTAAAATACATTAAATATCATGCCTAAAATATCTGATAAATACTTGGAAATCAAAATGTTTGTCTAAAACAACTGATAATAGACTAAAAGAACTGACTGATTGCCTTACTGATTATCTAAAAACCTCTAAACATCATAAGGAGTTAATAGGACAAACCCTAAACTAACTCTGACTGACTGAACATAAGAAATACCAAAATAACTGAGAAAGACATATCATGTCCCCAATGGGTAAGGACTCACCTCTACTGCTACTGGGTAATGCTGAGTTGTCTATGAATGGTCAAGAAACTGAGTCTCCGAACATATGTCATAAGACAACATAGTATAAAGAAAAGTATGCGACCAGTACTTTAAATGTACTGGCACATGAGATAAAGATTAACTAAAAAGCGTGAGATAACTGAGCATGAATGCATGAATAAATAATATCTGAGAATAAAAGACGAAGCATAAATATGATTCTAAGATAATCTGAAATCTGAAAGCCTGAATTTTATATAACTAAATAACTAACAATCTATACACATGGTCAAGCAAACCTGAGCTAAGATATATTAAAATACTAACTAAAATTATGGGAGGTATCATGTAACTAACATGCCCAAATCTGATTTAATCGGGGTCAAACCTGTAACCCAATTAGAAGGGTGTCAGTACCATGCCACCGATACTAACACTATATGTGTAGATCTACTAAACTGGTGCCCCAAAGGACTAGAAAGTAACCCACTACTAATAGGTACTATCATGAGATATGTTTCAACCCTCAACTGGCAGAAAGATATATCAAACCTACGTTACCTACATTGTTCTGGAACTCAGGGACTATTATTTTTTCTTTCAAATATGATTTGGGGGTTTTTGATGTTAAATGATTAGTTATGGGTTTTCATGGTTTTAATTACACTCTTATATGCATTAATAATGATTTGGGATAACTGGATTGAATGGGAATGGTTTATTTCTAATTTGAATTGGTTTCAGTTAAATTATGCCGCTAATGTGTTTGACAAAATATTTATATAAATATGATCATTACTTTGAATTTTTTTAATGGAACTCTTGTATGTTTTAAACTTAGTAAAGGAATTATGCATGGTTTAAACTATTTGGAAAGTCTAAAGGCTAATTGGTTATTCTTGTAGGGAACATGAAAGTCTCTCAAGTGGTTTAATATGGTAAATACAAGGGTACTTGAAAGTCCCTTTAAACCTATAAATGGTTGGCTATGGATGATTCTTGCAAGTAAGGGTTAGTATAATGATACCAATATCAATGGCCTTGGTTAATAAATGGATAATAGTTGGTAATTTGGAAATTGGATTTAAATGAGCAATAATGGAAAAATATGTAGCAAATTCGTGGAAGGTAGAGGTCCTGGGGGGACCAAAATTGGAAACTCATATTTGCTGATATGAGGCTGGTCTTAGTGACCGCGTGCATAATGTCACATTTTATTTTGGGGATAAACTAGTCATCTCATAGGATACCTTACTGTTCATGCGGCTACAAGAAATAGGGCCCTTTCTGCAAAGAGAGCTGAACCCATTGAGCCTGTGGGTAGTTTAGGAAGGAAAAGATACACAACCCAGGTAAAAGTTTTAAAGGCATGCTAAACCCGATCTTTTTTCTTGGCATATTTATATACATATATATATTTGGTTATGTTCATATAGATGGTTTTATTTAGTTTTATAAAAGGCATTCTCTTATCCTTACCCAGAGATCCTACTAGCGGTCACTCGCTAAACCTGTTTACTGGCGGTTATATACCCATTCTATGTAGGAACTGGCTGTTCTACTCCTCCTATATAGTGATTGACTCGGGGATATCATTTGGAATGAAGTGGTAAGCTTCCATTCTTTTGGAAGGCTTCATTTCATGTTATGGATATTCTTAGATATTTTAGTTTTATTTTGGATATTAGTTTTTGCTATGGTTGGTGACATATTCCAATTGGATTTTATTACTTTTTTGGGTAGAGGGTTTGTGGTACTTCTATAGGTTGGAATAGATGGGATTGGTATTGGTGCCGGCCTTGGCATTGGAGTAATTCGATGGTATAACATCATTGGATTGTATTATTGGTTGCTCCATCCTATTTTATTTTGGCATTAATTATATTATATTTTAGAACATCTTCTATTATATCTTGGTTTACAGCCCTTGTTGGGTGTGGTTTGATACCGTTGGATCATTGGTATGGGATGGGTGGACTCGATAGGGTTGGTCATAATTGTAATCTATTCTTAGAGTCTTTATGTAAGTTGATACACTATTTTGTTACATGATCATAATTCAGACAACTCAGGGTAGGTGGCTGGATGTTGGGTTGGGTAATGGTGGTCGTCTCTGGTCCTGGTCGTACTTGGGATGGCCATTACAATAAGTCTCCAGGGCGGTTCATGTAAAGTTGTTATCAAATCCTAAGTTCATCGCTAATTGGGAGTCCACAAATTCGTGTCAAGTAGAGTCTGTTTTAGGGTTATGTAGAGCGTCACACTCATAAGGGAAAGGTTACAAGGAATTTAGGAATGTTTCACTTTCTTAGTATTCTATTTTTAAGCCTAGAGTTTTAGTCCTGGAATCTTCTCTAATTCTTATTTATTCATCTTTTAGATCATGCCTCGTTGATTTGGAACACAAGAAAATTCTTCTATCCTATTTGGGGGTAATGCTGAAGGGGTACATCCTACTTCTGGGGTTCATCTTTGATGTCATGATCCTATCCCTGATAGTTCTGGAGTTCCACTGATTACAACTAGTCCTTCTCAAGATGAGGTAACTAATGCAGAATTCTATCAGTTTATTTATATTGTTGCCAAACTAGTAGTTGCTTAGGCTGAGTGGGATATGTCTGGTGTTTTATCAGTTGAGGCCATAAAGGTTGACTAATTTATGAAAATAACTCCTCCCATAATTTCTAGAGTAAAGGTGAGGGAGGATCTATAGGGCTTATTGGATCAGATGGAGAATATATTTTGGGTGATGTAGGCTACCAATGTAGAGGGGGTGAACTTTGCAGCTTATCAACTTAAAAAGGTAGCATATCAGTAGTATGAAGAGTGGGATAGGGATAGATGAGATATGGAGGAGTCATCCTCATAGGATGCCTTCTCTAGTGCTTTTCTAGATCATTTCTTTCCTCAAGAATTAAGGGAAGAAAAGATGGATGAGTTTATGAACCTCAAGTAAGGGAGGATGTCTGTCGAGTAATATGCCTTGAAGTTTTGCCAATTATCAAGGTATGCTCCTGACGTAGTAGCTGACATGTGCGCTAGAATAAGGAAGTTTGCTTCTAGGTTGAATCAGGATTTTATTTTGGAGAGCAAGACTACCTTACTGATTAAGGATATGGACATTTCTAGGTTGACTATTCATATGCAGAAGGTAGAAAATGAGAAGAGGAAGTAGGCAGAGTTTAGAGGTAAGCAGGGTAAGAGAGGCAAGTTCTCTTACCATGAAGGTACTTAATCTTAGGATGGTCGGGTTGGTGTAAAATAGTAGAATTAGAAGTGGGGGAATTCTATTTCATACACCTCTACTAGTGCTCTATATCAGTAGAGCGACAGGCATCATCATGGTGGTGAA
Organism: Capsicum annuum; assembly: GCF_002878395.1. Classification (NCBI taxonomy): domain Eukaryota; kingdom Viridiplantae; phylum Streptophyta; class Magnoliopsida; order Solanales; family Solanaceae; genus Capsicum; species Capsicum annuum. Next base: position 142,984,719 of record NC_061114.1, read on the forward strand.
TATTTTTAGGCGTAGGGTGCCTAATCTCAAGCATGAAGAGACCACTCAGTTTCTAAATTTCCTCCTTATTGGTTCTGTGGTCATCCTTATTGGGGTTATTGCGATGAAGGAAATAACAAATGTTTCAAGTGTGGCCAGGCAGGCCATTGGCTCAAGGATTGTCTAATTAATAAGGTTGCTACAGGGACGAATATGATTCCCGTGGCTTCATATTCTGCTTCTACACCTGGTGATGTTTCATTTACTTCTATTACTGCTCTTAGTTCTATTGTTGGTCAAAATAGGTTGTATGCTTTGGTGTTTTGATAGGAATTTAAGGCATCACCTGATGTCGTTACTTTTATGTTACAGCTTTTCTCTTGTGATGTATATTGTTTGCTTGATTTGAGGCCTACTCTTTCTATGAGACTTGTTATGTAGTTTATCTTTTCATTTTGATTTGGAAGTTATTTTGGATCCTTTTTATATTTTTACCCTAATAGGTGACTTGATTATTTCTAAGAGAGTCTATAGGGGGTATGCGGTATCTATTGGTGGCAAGAAAACCTTGGTAAATCTGTTTGAGTTGGATATGATAGATTTCAATGTCATTCTGGGGATGGGTTGGTTGCACTCTTATTATGCTTCTTTGGATTATCGTACCGATAGGGTTATCTTTAGGTTCCCTAGTGAGCTAATTATAAAATAGAAGGGCATTTCTTTAACTCCTACGGGAAGGTTTATTTCTTATGTTAGAGTTTAGAGATTGATCTCTAAGGGATGTCTTTATCACATGGTCCGAGTTAAAGATTCTAACTTAAAAGCTCCTTCTTTTTAGTCAGTTCCAGTGGTTAATGAGTTTCTAGAGGTCTTTTTAGATGATCTTCTTGGTGTTCCTCTGGATAGGAAAATAGAGTCTGGTGTTGATCTAATTCCAGACACTTGTCCAATTTTTATTCCTCTATATAGAATGGCTTCATCTGAGTTAAGGGAATTCAAGGAGAATCTTAAGGATCTTCTGGATAAGGGGTTTATTTATCCTAGTGTATCTCCTTGGGGCGCATCGGTGTTGCTTGTGTGCAAGAGAAATGGTTCCCTTTAGATAAGTATGGACTATAGGTAACTGAACAAGGTGACGATCAAGATCAAGTATCCTCTTCTAAGGAGAGATAATCTGTTCAACTAGTTGCATCGCACCAAGTTCTTTTCTAAGATAGATCTTTATCTGGATACCATTAGCTAAAGATTAGGGGCTGGATATCCCTAAGATGGCTTTTCATACTAGATATGGGCACTTTGAGTTTTTGGTTAAGTCATTTGGGTTGACTAATGCTCCAACGGCATTTATGGATCTAATGAACAAAATTTTTAGTCAGTATTTAGATCTCTTTATCATTTTATTTGTTAATGACATTCTGGTTTATTCGAAGAGTGAGGTGGATCATGCTAATCACCTTCATGTGGTATTGCAGATCATAAAGAAAAAGCAGTTGTATGCCATGTTTTCCAAGTGTTAGTTTTGGTTGAACTTTATGACTTTTTGGGTCATATTATTTCTAGTGAAGGAATCATAGTGGATACACAGAAGGTTGTTGTGGTGAAGAGGTAGCCTAGACCTACAACTCCATCTGATATTCGAAGCTTCTTGGGTTTAGATGGGTATTACAGGTGGTTTGTGGAAAGCTTTTCATCGATGATGCTCTTTTGACTAAGTTAAGTAAAAAGAAGGTCAAGTTTTCTTGGTCAGATATTTGTGAAGGGAGTTTCGAGAAGTTGAAGGATAAGTTAACTTCGGCTCTAATTTTGACTTTTTTGGAAGGCAATAATAGGTTCGTGGTTTATTGCGATGCATCTCGGGTAGGGCTTGGTTGTTTTTTGTGATTGGCTATGCTTCCAGGCAGTTGAAGGTATATGAGAGGAATTATCCTACTCATGATTTAGAGTTGTTGGCGGTTGTGTTTGCTTTGAAAATATAGCGGTATTATTTGTATGGTGTTCACATAGATATCTTTTCTGATCATAAGAGTCTATAGTATGTGTTCACTCAAAAAGAGTGTAATCTCAAGCATAGAAGATGGATTGAGCTTCTCAAGGATTAGGATATAAGTGTTCACTATTATCCAGGTAAGGCTAATGTGGTTGTTGATTCTCTTAGCGGGTTATCCATGGGGATTTCAACTCATGTGGAAGAAGGAAAGCTGGAATTGGTGAAGCATACTCACCGCTTGGCTAATATTGGAGTTTTCCTTTTGGACTCTAAGGATGGTGGTGTAGTGATACAAGAAGTGGTTTGATCATCTCTTGGTACAGAGATTAAGTAGAAACAAGTGCTAGATCCTATCTAGATGAAAATCAAAAGTGACGTGGGTGGGTAAAATTTAGTGGTGTTTGAGATCAGTGGTGATGGTACTTTACAGTATCAAAGAAGGTTATGTGTTCCTAATGTAGATGGTTTGTGGCAAAGGATTTTGGCTAAGATGCATGAGTTACGCTATGTTTTTCATCCTAGCTCGACTTAGATGTATCATGATCTTAAGGAGACCTATTGGTGAGATGGTATGAAGAGGGATGTAGCTTATTTTGTAGTCAAGTACATGGTGTGTCAATAGGTTAAGGTTAAACACATGAGGCCAAGAGGGTTGTATCAAGAAATTGATTTTCCCTAATGGAAGTAGGAAGTGATCAATGTGGACTTCATTATCGATCTTCCTTTTCTCATAGTCAATATGATTCGATTTGGATCATTGTGGATAGGATGACTAAGTCTGAGCACTTTTTGCCAGTGCAGACTACCTTCTCAATGGAGGATTATGAGAATTTGTATCTTCAGGAGATTGTGAAGCTGCATGGGGTGCCTATTTTGATTATTTTTTATCATGGCACGCAGTTTACATCTCACTTCTGGTGATCTTTTCTGAGAGGGTTAGGGACAAAGGTGAGTTTGAGTACTGCTTATCATCCGCAAATAAATGGAAAAGTAGAGAGAACTATACATACATTAAAGGATATGCTTTGGGCGTGTGTGATTGATTATGGTGGACATTGGGTTGAGCATATACCTTTGGCGGTGTTTACTTACAATAATAGCTATCATTCTAGTATTGGTATAGCCCTCTTTGAGGCATTGTATGGTATGAGGTGTAGATCTCCTATTAGTTGGTTTAATCTTGGTGAGGCGAACATGTTTGGTCCTGACTTGGTTTACCAGGCTATGGAGAAGGTGAAGGTGATCCAGGATAGGCTTAAGGCTTCCTAAAGTCACAAAAAAAGTCCTCTGAGGATGTTAGGCATAGAGAATTAGAGTTTGAGGTTAGGGATAAGGTTTTCCTCAAGGTATCTCCCATGAAGGGAGTATTGCAGTTTGGCAAGAAAGGGAAGCTCAATCTCCGGTATGTGGGTTCTTATGAGATTTTGCAGAAAGTTGGTAATGTTGCTTATGAGTTGGAGTTGCTGCTAGCTTGAGCTTGGTTCATCTGGTCTTGCATGTTTCCATGTTGAGAAAGTGCATTAGTGATCATTCTTTGGTTTTTCCTTTGGAAAGATTTGGTCTCACTAATTCGATAGCAGACCAAGGTGGTTAAGGTTCTTTGGCAGAACCATAAGGTGGAAGAAGCTACATCGGGAGCGGAAGAGGATAAAAATTCAAAATATCTACAATTGTTTTCTGCTTCTGGGATTCGTGCGGAAGGTATATGTCTTCAACACATCTTTATTTTCAGAGTTTGCTAAGGAAAGATTTATATCTTTGCCCCTTTATTTTCTAACTTTTTTTAAAGATTGGGAATATAATTGATAATGCAAATGACTCTAGCATGTGGTTACCCCTACCTTGTTCGTTATTTGGGGATGAATGTTCCTAGTGGGGGAGACTGAAACACCCTAGTTTCTAGACCTTAGAAAATTTCCTAGAATTTTAAACTTTAGACACGATATGACTCATGGGTATGAGCCATATATTAGGGTACTGGTGATATGTTCCGATCGTATACTGACCAGTGTTGGTTGGTAGAATGGATTTTGGTTATTGGAATGGATATGACTTAGGAGTACGAGTCGTATTGGTGGTTATGTATCATTTGTTTCATTAACTTAATCTTAGACTTGGTTACTTAGGTTGGATTTGAGTACAAGTGGCTCACCATGAGTTGTAAGCTAGGGTACAAATCATACCAGGGACTCGTATGGTAGGCAGTGTCCAATCCTCCTTGTATTTTACGCTGCCTGGGATATGGGTTTTTGATATAGATCGTATGTTGTGGTTACGACTTGGTTGTATGAGTTATATACTGGACAAAGTTTGATCCAAGGGTTGAGGCTAGGATATGAGTGAAGGATACCAATTATATCCGAGGCTATGACTCGTGTGGGTCAGTCATATCCCTACGATGGGATTTTTGTGTAACTTATGTGGGAGGATTCTGGACATTTCCCCACTTATCCTAATAGGGTCCCACGACTTCTAACCAACTTTTAGGTTATTTACCCTATTATTCTATTCATTAACACTTAGAAATTCTTCTTAAACATTTCATAATTCTCTAAAGAGCTTTTGGGCAAGGGGAGCTAGGGTTTTAACTAATGGATCAATTTGGGGCTTGTCATGGTGATTTACTTCCATCATCATCTTGGTATAAGGAATTTCGTCTTCCCTTATTGTTAATTTGACTTAAAGGCAAGGTTTATAAGAATGTTTTCATGGTTTTATTATTACATGGTTTTGGTTTTCAAATATGATTTAGGGGTTTTGATGTGAAATGATTGGTAATGGTTTCCCATGGTTTTAATTACACTTTTATATACATTAATGGTGGTTTTGGATAATTGGATTTCATGGGAATGGTTTATTGGTAATTAGAATTGGTTTTGGTTATATTATGCCCCCAACGTGTTTGACAAAATGCTTATAAAGATATGTTCATTGCATTGACTTCTTTTAATGGAACTCTTTCATGTTTTAAACATGGTAAAGGAATTATGTATGGTTTAAACAGTTTGGAAAGGTGAAAGGCTAATTGGTTATGCTTGTGGAGAACATGGAAGTCTTTCAAGTGGTTTAATATGGTAAATGGAAGGGCACTTAAATGTCCTCTTAAACCTACAAATGGTTGGATATGGATGATACTTGCAACTAAGGGTTGTTATGATGATACCAATATCAATGGCCTTGGTTAATAAATGGATAATGGTTTTGTTATTTAGAAATTGGTTTTAATTGGGCAATAATGGCGGGATGCGTAGAAAAGTAGTGGAAGGTGGAGGTTCTGGGAGAACCAAAACTGGAAACTCATATTTGTCGATATGAGGTTGGTCTTGGTGAACGTGTCTTTATTTTGAGGATGTACTAGTCAGCCCATGGGATATTTCCCTGGTCATGTGGCTATACATATTGGGCCCCATTTAGTAGAGGTCTAAACCCATATAGCCTATGGGTGGTTTAGGACGGCAAATCTACACAACCCAGGTAAAGGTTTTAAAGTCATGCTAAACCCGATCCTTTTCCGCAACATGGTTATATACATATATATGTTTGTTTGTGTGCATTTGAATAGTTTTACTTGGTTTTACAAATGGTATTATTTTATCCTTACCCTGAGATCATGCTAGAGGTCACTCGCTAGACCCATCTACTAGTAGTTGTATACCCACACTATGCAGGAACCGGCCATTTTACTCGTCTAATATAGCAATTGACTCTGGGACAACATTTGGACTGAAGTGGTGATCTTCCATCTTTTTGGAAGGCTCTATTTCATGTTATGGATGTTTTGAGAAATTTTGGTTTTATTTTGGATATTAGTTTTGGCTACGGTTGGGGGCATGTCCCATCCGGATTTTATTGCTCTTTTTTTAGGCTTTGTGGTACTTCTATGTGTTGGAATGGGTGGGATTGGTATTGCTGTCGTCCTTGGCATTCGAATAAGCTGGTGGGCTGACATCATTGGACGGTATTTTTGGCTGTTTCATCCTATTTCATTTTGGGATAAATTATATTTTGTTTCGGGACGTCTTTGTTTATGGCCTGGTTTACGGCCCTTGTTGGGTATGGTTTGGTGTGGTCGGAACATTGGTATGGGATGGGTGTACTCAGTTGGGTTGGTGACAGTTTTGATCTTTTCGCAGAGTCTTTATGTGATTTGTTACACTATTTTGACTCTGGGAAGGCGACTGGAAGTTGGGTTGGGTAACGGGGGTGGTCTCCAGTCCTGGTAGGACATGGGATGCCCATTACGACAAGACCCCAGAGCGGGTCGTGTTAGTAAGCCAACCCATAGTCCAGAACAACTAGTAATGGAAAAAATAGAGAAAATAGAATAAATAGATTTAAATAAAACACTAATATTGAATCAAACACTAATACCTAGTCAAGTCAGTACAAGAGATTCTAATACAATCAGAGAAGCAAGTGAAATATAAATAAATTTACATGTACAAAGCATCTCCAATACAAAATAGAGATAATTAAAATTAGTACGAGAGAGAGCAGGAATAATCCAAACGTGAAGAGACCACCTCAAATCTTTAATCCATAGATGTTCTGCATAATGGACACGTCAATAGAGAGAACTCGTGCTACAATTTGTAGGCTAAAAAGGTTTAGTATGAGTACCAAACACGTGGTACTTAGTTGGCATCGGCCGAGTGAGCTCCAAAGATAAGGCAAATATAACTAATAGGTAAAGCAGGAATATAAACTATAGGCATCTATTTAAGAAACTAAACATAATAATGCTAATGGAACAATAATGATAAACTAACCTATCCTAATAGTTTCCAGGAACTAAAGTGCAATACCGTATAATATACAAATGAAGACTTAAAGAAGGATAGATAAATATAAAATATGAATAGACAAGGAAAGAGAGAGATACAACAATATAACACACACATATATAGAGGACTAAACTCAAGATAATAACCTAAGGGAACCAACCTAACATCTTAAGAGACCCTAGCCATGTAGGAAAGATAATTAGTATAATCAGGGTCTCTAATTTAAGGATGACTAAACATAAGATAATCTAAAAATAACATATCTTACTATGAGAAAGGAAAAAACTCAGAAACTTACCAACAATCTTGGGTACCAGTCTATAACCATGCTACCGCAAACTAACCATAATAACCAACAATAAAGTAACTGGCTAGTCCGAATAAACAATAAACTAATCGAGCCCCTGTAAGCCCAGAATGTTCAAGAAAGCACTCAAAAAATAACAATCACAGCTTTTGCCTATACAACCCCTGGAAGGCCGATAGATATAAGCACCAAACAATTATACTAGTGATAGGAAATGCATATGAATGAACGAATAAATGAATACAACATAAATTAGAAATACCATGTCAAATCCAAGGGCAATAATGTAATGAGTGTTAAAAACCTCCTCCAACTCAGTAGGTCATCAGGGTAGGACCTACGATGACCTTTCTTCTCTGACACTGTGGCTCACAAATGAATGGGCCTATAAGGGACTCAAGATATCTATATAATTGTGTAGTCCTGAATCAGGATTTCTAGTAATAATAATTGATCTACTCTATCTAGTACCGGAGAGATATAAATATAATATATGCCTGGACTCAAATCAAGACTAAAAGAGAGTAAATTTGTAAATCCACTACCCAAGATCAAGTTCATGACTAAATTGGCATAATAACATAGAAAAGGTCAAAATCTTCTTTGACTGAAGTAAATTATAGTGGTAAAATTGGGTATTGATAATGGATCAAAATCAACCTCAGTCTAATTTCTAGAATAATATATTTAGTTTGAAAAGACTTGATTTTATCAAGTAAGGTGGTAATTCTAATTGTTAAATAAATTCATTTTAAAAATGAAAAATGGGAAAAATAATTTTAGAAACAGTACTAAAATCAAGGTTTTGGTTGGAATCGTAACACTAAGTGAGCATAAATACGTCTAAAAGTATGCATGAAATCACCAATATCCTAACTTCCATAAACTAAAACAATATTCTTTCAAAGGATAGAGTACTAACCTGGAGTTTAAATGGTATAGCACCATGACCTCAGGACCAACAATACATTACTAGCATACTATTGGCAGCATAATTTGAGAAACTATGATTGAAATCATGAAGTCAATAAAATAGCTAATACTAAAAGGGTCCTTAATATCAATCTATGGTTACATGCCTATAATTAAGGATAATTGGAGTCTACATCCATAATGGTTATTTTATACTATAGTTCGGTTCATATTTCTATCCCAAATTCCCTAAATAGGTTAAGTCACAGTTTACTAGTCTAATCCTATCCTATAATACCTACCTAACATGCAATCTATACAATACAATCTCATTAGGAAAAGTAGACTAAAGCCTACCTAGATGTCGAACTACAACCTTGAGTCTCCCATGAAAATCTCTTCCTTGATCCACAATCACAAAATGTTTACATACTATGAAAATAATACTATCCATATTGTTATGCGTAAAATGATAGCCGTATTACAATAAAAAAACTCTAGGCACAAAATCGAGTTAAAATAGGATCATGGGGCCCACAAATAAGATCCCATAATTGAATGTTTCAGTAGTTCCCTCAAAAGGAAGAGTAGGCATGATAAAAATTTGATCCCAAAAGGAGCTCGAATCAAAGCCCGAATCAGCCCACAAAGATAAGAAATTCAAAAACTAATTTACAAGGAAAAGAACAGAATTTGATAGGAAAAAATAATGAAAAATAATCAAGAGGAAACGAATTAGCTTACCTTATCCTCAATGGATGATTTTTCATAGTTTCCCATGCCCCAATTTCTGACAATGGTGAAATAGGACTTTGAAAATAGAGGTATGGAGTTTTCATTCTCAAACTTGGATAGAAATCATGAAAAACAAAATAGATATTCATGGAAAATGTGAACTATGTAGTTATAATAACATATACAATGATTATATAAGTAAAACACATCAACAACCATCAAAATAAAAGTTTCATAGCTCCCAAAATGTCAAAAATACGAACTGAGTTCAGTTTGGGTCTTATGCTTAACGATGGCCGCTAAAGTGACACTTTTTCCACTAAAAAGACAGGTCAAAAGGTCAAAGTACTAGTAAAGAGGTTAAAAGGTTGGTTTAGCTTCCCTGCAAAATGTCAACAGTCGCAAAAATGGCTGCATAAGTACCAACAACTTCAGACACTTATTTTTGACCTCGAAACTCATCTCGAACCCTATGAACATAAAGCATTAGTGAAAATTGATTATAAAACACTTTCCAAATCCAATGGAATCATCAAATTTATGAAAAACATTGTTTACAAAAAACTAAACCCCACAACCCCTTTTAGGCAATTTTAACTAATTTTTATCTTAACACATAAAATAAAATATAAAGGCTCGATATCTAAACAAACTATCCTACCAAATTAAATTAGAAATTCTAGCCTCAACAACGTGATCAAAATTTCCAATCAAGGTCATTTCAAACAAATGTGGATCCTACACCCAAAGGGTCATTTTAACCAAAATCCACCCAATAGCCCAAAATAAGTTTGAAAGTCCAGTGACTCAAACCAAGGGTACCCTAGCCTAAAATCAACATTTCAGATCAAATGGCACTATCAGAATTTACATTAAAGATCTTTACCTAGGATTTTTGGTCCAAGGCCAATCTTCTAACAGCAAAACCTCCAAAATAAGAAAATGATCCTAAAATCCAAATGAACTATTAGAAAATTCAATCAATAGTTCCAATAAGTCATAAATGATATATAGCCTCTATGGAAAGGCTCAAAACTCCAAAACTACATTAGAATTGAGAAAATAACTTGGATAGTGATTATAATATCCTCTAATGCAAACTAATGCTTACATCGTATTTTACTAAGGGTGTCCCTTTTTCACCTACTATCCACTTTCCTTCTGATGTGCTATAGAAATATAGCACTTTTAATAATTAAAACAAGAAAAATATACAAGTTTTTGAGGTTATTTTGTTAGATATGATCTATTTTGGGTATGTATTGTACGAAGCCATGTTTTGGATGCTAAGTTTGTGAAAAGGGTGAAATAAAGGTGTCTTTGGATACTTTCTTGAGCAATTATGGATGTTCGGGATGTTTTTTGACTTGATTGTGATAAAAGCATGTTCGAGAATTGAATAAGAGCTAAAAAGATGACTCTCAATACACACGAAGTCAACATGTGGACCACAAGAGGGACCTACAGACTGTAGGTATGTAAAGCAACTACCAAAAGTCCAAAATCTTATAGTTGACTTTTAAGATCTTTTCCATTCGATAATTGTGCCCTTTTCCTGTACCTACGCATAGGACCCCAAGTAGTACCTATGTCCAATGCAAGATGGTGGGTTCAAACCACATGTAGCCACCAACCCATCTTTCTCCTATTTCGTTCGGGCTTTGTTTTTAGGGTTTTCTCATGTACTATAAATACCCCTTATGTACTTTTTAGTAGGAGTACGCACTTTTGATACTCACAAACATATTTTGATTCTAAGATCCGATTTTAATCTTGGGATTCTCTTGTATTGACTTTAGTTGATTAATTCAATTTTGGTTGTGGGTTTTTATCCTTCTTATTATTTTGATTTCTTCTATGCTTTCTATTATGAGTGCTATTCATTTCTTCACAATCATGAGAGGCTAAAACCCATAGCTATGGTTGTGTAAACCCTGGCGAATTGACGAAGTTGATCAGAACCAATACTCATGGCATGTAATTCTTTATCTTTATTATAATAGATTTCTTAATGGGTGCACGCATTATGATCCCGCCTAGATATTGCTACTTACTCAAAAAGAGAAGTAGTGACTAGGAAAAGATAACAATAGTAATTTGGAGTTTAATCATTGATCCATGCTTCTAGGGTTTATCTTAGTAAGAAGGTTAGATTTCATCTAATAACTAGAGATTCAAAAGGTAAAAGTTAACTAGGATCAAGATAAGGGTTAGTAAGGTGAAACCTTGAGACTCAAAAGTTAAAAAGTAAAATACTTCTACTCATCCAAAAGACTATACAAGGTACATAACTTATCAATTCTGCATGCAAGGTATTGGGTTGGTTCAATAATGCACGATAAGCCTATAGAGTTGAGAAGATAGGGGCAACACAATCCCATTGTTCACTTACAAATGATTATAAATAAGTTAATAAGTTTTTTTTTCAAGATTACTATGAAAAACCCCCCCCCCCCCCCCATTTACTTTTTTTGTTATATCTATTGACTACAACTATTGAAATCTGCAATTCCACATGGTCCTCTGGGATTCGACCCCAATATTTGTTGGGTTACTATATTTTGATAGCAACCATATTATCATCTAAAAGAATTTTTTCTTATATGTCATCAAAATTTTGGTGCTATTTTTGTAGAGCACGGTGTTTATTTGTGATTTGAGGTTGTTTGCAATTTTTGGGTTTTATTTTTTTGCTTTTGTTCTTAGTTGGGCATATGCCAGCGTATGCCTAGCACACATAGTAGAGGTAAACCATTAATCCTAGTCAATCCAAATACCAAAAGGATCCTACAAATTCCAGGTAGGATGTCTAACCAGAAAAGAGTATATAATCCTGAAGGGGTTCATGATGTTGTACCTCCCCCTCCTCCCGAAGGAGTGTAGGAGATTGTTGATCATTAGACTGGTGAGATTATAGCTCAAGTCAAAGCTGATAAGAGGGAAATAAAATAATATTAAAGGGTAGCTTGGGAGGCAGAGCTAATTGAGCATATAAAAGTAGCAAACTATCGAGCAACACTCGGTGAAAACCAGAACAGAGCTAGATGCGCCCATGTCTAAGTAATCCCAGCATATCAGTATATGCAACCATATATTGATGATGATGAAGACTTGGTATATGTTGAGCCGACAGAAACTAGAGCCATAATACCTCATGTTTTGCCCACTGAGCATCAAATTTTACATCACGAGTGCAATGATCTAACTTTTAAATTTGAGGGATGTGTTTGCAGGACTGCCTACCGATGATTCAAAATTTCACCTTGCAAATTTACTTGGTATCTACACCTCATATACCATTATAGGGGTAGATCAAGAAGCACTTAGACTGAGGTTTTTCCCCTTCTCACTTACAGTAGAAGCATCTCTATTGTTAGGGGAATTTCTAAGAGGCTCTATCACTACTTTGAATGAGTTGCACAAGCAATTCTTAAATTAGCTCTTTCCTTTATCAAAGATGCTGCATCTCAAGGATGAGATGTATAATTTTAGAAAGCTGCAGTCAAAGTCCATTTATGAGGCTTGGTTCAGGTTTTAAAAAAAGTTGATCTTGGTGTCCAATCATTAATTTTCAGGTACGAGCTTATTAGAGATATTATATAGATCCTTGACCATCAGCTCAAGAGCTATGAAAGATACCATCTCTGTAAAAGCTTTTTTTAAGACTACGCTGAGAGATAGATTTAAAAATGTTATATCAGATCTCACTTACTAAATAAGGGTGGAAAACTCAGAAGGTTGGCATATATTCTATTGGTGCCTCCTGCGACCAGAGAGTAGCTGATGATTCAGTAACACAAGAAATTATGTTACTAAGGACTTATTTAGGGGGTGCTAGAAAAGCATTTTACAGTAATGACTTCTGAGAAAGTGAATGTTGTAGCATTATAGATGTCATCATCAAAAGCATACGAGTAAGAATTGGAGGAAGAAACTAATTATCTAGATCGTCAGATGGTGGGTTTCTAAGCCTAAGGGCAAGGAACCAAGGACAAAACTACTCTGACAGATACATAGACCTTAGCAGAAAGTGAGATAGTGTCTGAATGAAGAAGGATGACTACAGCAAGAAAAGAGATAAGTATATTCCTCTTAGTAGATGCGATGCAAAATCCATAATAGAAGAGATGTTGGCTAAGCTAGTAAACGGTCAATAAAATTAGGAAATCAACCTTAAAGATATTAAGCTGATATTTTAGGGTTGACCCAGAAGGTCGTGTCATATGCTACTGCTATTAAGCAGTTGGAGCACTAGTTTAGACAGATGTCAGCAACTTTGACCTAGAAGAAGCCAAGTGCCCTTCCATGAAACACAATACAAATCCATAAAATAATGGTCGCGTACTTTCTATTACTATGAGAAGGGGTATCACTACTATAGATCCCCCACTACCTGCTACAAAAGCTATTGAAGATGAGACACCTGGTGTTGATTCTGAGCAGGTAATAGGTGGCAAAGGTAAAACTACTGCATACAAAAGTAACGATTCAGTCATAGATCCAGAAGTTAAACAAATTCTGAGACCACCCCCACCTTTTCCTCGGAGATTGAATCAAAATAAAAAGAAAGGTAATTTCAAGTCATTCATTGAGATGCTAAGAGAATCAAGCTTGAACATACCTCTTCTTGAGGTATTAGAGCAGATGACTGGATATAATAGGTTCATAAAACAATTGGTCACCTGGAAGAAAGGAGCGACATTTGAGGATGTTGATAGTATGAACCGCTGTAGTGTAGTCACAACTAAGTCCTTGGCTCAGAAAAAGGGTGATCCCAAAGCATTCACTATATCATGTACAATTGGGTCATCCTAATTTTCCCGAGCCTTGTGTGACTTAGGAGCCAACATTAATTTGATGTCGCTGGCCATGTTCAATCAATTGGGAATGAATTATTTAAAATCAACTTTGATGTGACTATTGATGGTTGACCACATGATGAAAAAACTTGTGGGAATCTCACTTGATATGATCGTGAGGGTGGATAACTTCATCTTTCTAACTGACATTGTCATCTTAGATTGTGAGGTTGACATTGAGATTCCCATTATCTTGGGGAGATTGTTTATATTCACCGGTAGACCTATTGTTGACATGGAAAAAGGAGAGTTGAAATTCATAGTTAATGATGAGAAGGTTATATTCAACATCCGAAAGTTAATGTAGTATCCAACCGACATAAGGGTAGCATCAGTGCTTGACTGTATTGATGATCCTGGAGGATACTCCTATGGGTCTTGATGAATTCAGAGTAGTTAAGATATCCATGTCATGCCATGACGTTAAATCAAGCACTGCATAAGAGGCAACTTATAGGCTTATTGGGGAAATCTGAGTAACCAACAAAGCCACATCGTACCACAACATTAAATCAAGTGTTGAGTGGGAGGAAACCCACTATTTTAGTATTTATATTTTTGTTGTTTTTGTCCTTTTGTAGTTTTTAAATTTTTGGACCTTACCCAAAATACGATAAAAATTACTATAATTATCAATTTATAGGTAGGGGGGCTGTGTGATCAACCCATCATGGTCACAAGTCCTACACGGTAAGTTCAGTAATAAGTCGGAAAGCTGAAATTTAGAGAATGAAAAATAGTAAGTTATGGACTTTGGCATCTAATTTTACTTTTGGGGCCTAAATCTTAGGTTGTGGGACCATAAGTATCTAGAAAATACCGGTATTACAAGTACAAGTTTCAAGAAAATGGGCCAAATTGTATGGCCCGCACCTACACTTAGCACCTATGGGCCGCAAGTATTACCTGTTCCCAAAGCCTAGTCGTAGGTAGTGGACGCAGGTATAAGTTGCAGCTAGGTCAAAATGTTGGACCACTTTTTAATTTAAATTTTGGGCCCACCAACACTTATATATGACCTAAAAAATCCCCCCACCTATTTAAAAACATTCTTACCCTCACTCTAACTCATCCATATCCTAAAACTTCATCTTTCTCTTTGAATTCAAATTTCCCAGTTAAAAGATAAACTAAACCCACACTTAACAAAAGGCTAAATTGATACTTTTTTTAGATACACACTTATCCCAACACACTAAAAACAAGTTTCAACTTTGGTATTACTTGATTTCTTCATCGTTCACTTCTGATTCTTCATAAGAGAGGTAATTTTCTCTGCTCCTAATGGTTATTTATTGATTTGTCTATTGTTTATACAAGTTGATAGTTGTATTCCACTGCAAAATATAAATAATCTATCATGTTTGTATGTTGGATCCTTGAAGTATCCTAAAATAATAATGTAGGGCCTTGTTTTGAATTAAAACCTTAAGTTAGGCCCTAATCGGAAGTTGAACGTGAATGAATAGAGCAATACCGCAAGTTGAACATGTTTGCTTGCTTTTAAATACATGATTCTTTATTGGTGTGTACATATTGGACCTGTTGGGATTTCAAATAGGTTATAGGGGTGTGAAAATTGAGAAAAAATTCAAACTTTTTGAATTCTGTGTTTTTTTTCAACTTCTGTTATCCCTCACTTTTGTTGAAAAATAACAACTAGTTTTTTAGGTACATATGGCACCTAAAGCGGTGAAGAAAAATAAGGTTGATACTTCAAGAAGATGGGTAGTCTCTTGAGCCTAGTGGGTTGGTGGAGGAGTGCTCGAGGTAGCAACGTAGATACACTGTAGTAGGGGCGACACACAGAGTTATGAGAGGACAGATGCACTAGGATACTCAGGCAGTTGTAGCCTGACCCAGGATAAATTTTGCATAGATATCACCCCCACACAATCCTCAACCTGATGAGGAGAAGGAGGTGGATACAGAGTCTGAGTCTGCTCCTAGGTTGTGTCTTAGCACCCTCAGTCTGAGGAGGGGTCCTAAGATTCTTTTAAAGAGGTTGAGCAGGAGCAGTTATCAATGGTTCCCCATTCTGAGGAGGGTACCTCTACCCATATACAGTAGACAGAGGACCCCACTCTAAAGAGAGTACATCATAAGCATCCCACAATGCATCAGTATAGCAAGAACAGACACTCATACTCACACATGCCCAAATGTACCTCCTAAGAAAGAACATCAAAGATGGTATGTAGAAAGGGATGCAGAATATTTTTGACAATGACAGTCGTGTTTGGGATTTAGGTAGGCCTACAAGATGTATTTATGAGGAGCACCGGATTGACCTATCGGGGATAAATCAAGTACCACAGTTATGAATAACATTTGATAGATATCAATTAGACTGGATGGCCAGACCACTCAGTTCCTATAGCCCGTCTATGGTATGGGAACTTTATGCATCCCACATATCTATCATAGTCCTTCTTATGCGCATATATCCAGGCCTTGTATGATTTATATTGCAGTGATATCTTGATCATACATTATTTAGAGGGGTCATAGTTGATATTACAGAGGACATTATCTGCAAATTTATCTTTATCCTAGATTATATCACTCCTACATCTATAGCTGAGTGCAACCACAGATTGAGTATCGCACGTGATTGACATATTATGTGGGAGGCTGAGCACTATTGAGGAAGGGTTGAGATGTCTAAGTGGATAGCCATTTTTATTATACCATTGGGGTATGCGACCCTATGGATCGAAGGGCAAGCTGCGATCAGGAAGGGCCTATTGACATTGAGGCCATGTTTTAGTGGTTTCTGATTAAATACCAACTAATACCCACTGCTTTAGATAATACATTAATATGGGAGGGAGAAGCACTGGTTTCTTGTCTAATGGCCAGATATAATATTGATTTTGCTGCTATTCTTCAGCATGAGTTATATGACAGAGTATTTAGGGAGTTGGCTAATTTTCCCATCTTTTGTATAATTTAGAGACTGTGTGATAAGGTTGGTGTGCATAAGATATCGAGTATAGATGAGAGGGTACCTATGATGGTGACTGCATAGATGAGAACCATGAAGGTTTTAGCACGTCCAGTCACTTCGAGGAAATCATAACGTAGGCAGCAGTACCATGGTCCCAGACTGAGGGCCCAGTAGTTTCCATATAGCCTAATGAGGCATATCGAGATAATGTGGGTGTTAGTATTGACATGGATATAGGGGAGCAGAGAGAGGATCCAGATTCATGTACGTAGGGCGAGGGGTCACAAGCTACTTCTTTATTCCCGTCTTTAACCTCAGAGCCAGTTGGTATATCTACAGAGCCTACTTTCCCATCCACTACAGCTCCTACGACAGGTATAATTAATCTGTCTAGTGAGTTTTTACAAAGCTTGGCTGACAACTAGAGGACCACCGATTCTAGGGTGAAGGTCATTGAGACCAAGGTGACCACCCTCTATGACCATATGAGATTAGGGTTTAGGACTAGATTTGAGTAGGCTGAGGCCCAATGGGATGCCACTGAGAGAGATGCGCTATTAGAGTTGTGTGCTAATTTTTTGACATGGCTCGATGAGTTGGAGAAATGGGTTACAGCCCAATATATAGAGACAGGTGCACTGGATCTATTCCAAATGAGGAAGGAGTTTGATTTACTACAAGTAGAGGTACTCTCTCTCACAGAGAGTCATGTAGCCACCACTCTCTCAGTTATACCCCTAATGGTCCAGATATTACCTCTACGTGCACTAAGATAGTTTGATTCTTCGTAGAGAATGTTGAAAAGGTCTCAGTAGTTGGGGCCAAAAAAGGTCACTTAGATGACTTGCAAGATAGTGATATGGCATATGACTAGGCCATTAAAATGGCCAGGCATGATTCACTAGAGATTGCATTCATCTACAGGCAGAGTGTCACGCCTCAAATCCTATTGGGGAAGACTGACACCCGTAACCGAGGAGGCTTGGGAGAACCAGCTCATAACCTTATACTTCCCATGCATACCTCTATGACAACCCAAAATTTGGACAGCATCATATCGCATATAAAAGGAAATAATCACCTGTATAAGCTCGAGCACACATATATATGAATATACAATACTTGGCCGTTGGAGCCATCACATCTATTAACAAAACACCACCTTGACTGTACATTAGGTATACAAAGCCTCTAGATAATACACAGAGTTTAACTAAGGTCGGGACACATCCCGCCATATAACTAACTTCTATACAATACCAAAAGTGACTGGATATGCCACAAAAATCCCCGAAGCAAAATGGAGCTCACCAAAAGCAGCTGGATATCCTGGCTCCTACTTGTGGCGGTGTATGAGCTGAGGTACCTGTGCTTGCAGCATGAAATGCAGGTCCCCCGTAGGGGACGTCAGTAAGAAATATGTACTGAATATGTAGAGTTGTAGATAATCACATATGATATAGGAGCTTAATAGAAATCAGAAATAAGTGAATAAATCGTAATAGGAGTGGACCACACTTACTAGAACTTGTGACAACCTTTACATTGTATTTATTCAATCACTTTACCTTCGTTCTTATCATCTTTGTAATCATTACTGTACTGTACTGTGACCTCCAGTACATATTAACTGGGATCGACCCATGATAGGCTTATGCCCCTGGGATACCACCCATAAACACATAAACAGGGATCGACTCATGATAGGCTTATGCCCCTGGGATACCACCCGATAAGAGAGAACTTCCATCACTTAGTTCAATTAATCTTTGAGATTGTTATTTCGGTTGCCACCGCATCTTTGATACTTTGAAACAATGATACATCAATAAGAGACATATAAATAGACCATCAATGCAATAACAATGAAGTAAGAACTCATTGGCACATCAATGAAGTGTTTTGGAGTCATCAATGCCATAACAATGAAGTAGGAACTTATTGGTATATCAATGAAACATTTTGGAGTCATTAATAGCACATGGATCTTGTTTGAGTAATCGGATACCTTCTGACATTCATTAGTGCAATAAACATATAAGATTTGGAAGACAAGTAAGTATTGGAATGTCTTGATATCTTGTAGGGTGGAAACAAGTTCATTGGTAATGTAGGACATCTCATAAAACCATTATGGATCACATGTTATTGAATAACTTTGGAAACTTTCTTAATAGAACAATTGTTCACTTTCATGCCAAAGATATGGTATAGAGTATGCTTTACATACCTGACTGTCAACCTTCAATACTAGTCCCAAATGTACTTCCCGTCTTTTTGGATCACTTATCTACAATGAACATATATAGCAATCTAGTATTAGCAACCAAACGTCACAATTCAATTATTTGAATTCACCAAACTAGTGGTTGAGTAGTAAGCCTTAATTACACCATAAAGGGTGTCACTTTAACCCTCTTATACTCCAATTACATTCACATTCCATGCATATTCATACAATATCCTCCAATATCAAGTTTGGGTTCATTTATCCTTCCCACTAATCCATTAAACCAAATTGAGCCATAGACATAAATAATCATCAATTCAATGGTATATCACCATATCCACCTTTCATAACGCAATTACCATATCCACCTTCCATAACCCAATTATCATATCCTCCTTCCACAATTCAATACAACCAAACCATGCAAAATAGTCCATAACTCTATTTTCATCACCTTTCAATAACAACCAATACATATAATCCTCTATCACACATATACATATGGAAAAGAACAAGGCAAACAATATTCATACCTTAGAATTCACCTCTTGAATAGGTATCGTTCGAAGCTCTCGAGATGACAAACGCAGTTATCGGATTACTTTAGAATTTCTATGGTTGAATCAAAAGTAATTTAAAGGTCAAATTTGGCTAGGGTTTGTTCTTTCTCAATGATTGATGATGAAAATGAGTTTTTGAACTCATATACATTTATATATACACATATTCCCGTCCATAATATAATAGGAAATGACCAAAATGCCCTTAAAATTTAAATAATGTCAAATCTGTCCTTTGGTGGACTGTTTTGATAAGCTAAAGTAGATCGACCATAACTCTTTACTCCGATATAGAATTTGGGTGAAATTGGTATCGTTGGAAAGATAATTCAAAGGGATTTCATTTCATATAAATTAGGACACCCAGTTCGTCCTGTACAAGCAGTTATGGTCATTTGAAGTTGACCCTAAAAATCTGTTTAAAGAGGCTGAAGTAAAATAAGTATAACTCCTTACTCAGGCATTGGATTTGGATGAAACCAATTGAATTGGAAAGAAGACTCAAATATCTTTCTTTTCATAGGTGACAGCTCTCCCAGTTCATTTTATTAAGGGAGTTATGATCATTCGAAGTTGACCCAAAAAATTGGCTGGCCTCAATAGTTTGTGTGCAGGAAA